>NC_057807.1:174995821-175152193 GCF_018294505.1 Triticum aestivum | reverse complement strand
TCTCCCGTGTCCGAACGCACCCATCGCCGCCGTTCGCCATAGCCGCCGCCACCGGCCTCCCCTCGCCTCCCCGACACGCTCCCCAGCTCCGCCGCGACCCCCTCTACCTCCTCGTCGAGCCACGCAAGACGGAGCACCCCGTGGAGCCATCGCCGTCGCCATCCTCGCCTCCGTCCGCCGTGGGTACTCGCCGTCGATTCGGGAGCTACCGGGCATCCCCGACCTCGCCCTCGCGCTCGCTGGTCTCGCTGTGAGCCCCTCTCCGTTTCCCCTCTCTTCTCCCCCTCGTTCCCTCACCGTAGCCCTCCTCCCCACCACGGCCGAAGCCTCTCGCCGCCGTCCATGTCGTCGTCGCCGTCTCGGTCCGCCTCCGCCCAAACCGAGCCTTCCATCGTGCTCCCGGTGCCACGAGGGTGCCGCCGAGCCCCTCAGGTGGCCTCCCAGTGCCCCGCAGCCCGATCCCGCTCGCGCCCGAACTCCGGCCGCCGCCCAAGTGGTCGCCGCCGTCGATCTAAGCCATCTCCGGTGAAACGGAGGGCACCAGTGGGTGCGCGCGAGCCCCAGCTTCCCGCGCGTGCCTTCCGCTGCTCGATTGGGCGCCGGAGTGGAAATCCCGCGCCCTCCGCCGCGTTTGCTGCCGCCGGCGGCTAAACGTCGGCGTGTTAGCCCCGGTTGACCAGGGGGTTTGACCTCCCCTGGCTCAATGACAAGTGGGGCCCGTCCCTGCTAATTCGGGTTAGGATTAGTTTAAACTTAATCAACCTCTGTTAATTAACCCTGACACTGACCAGTGGGCCCCAGCGCCACTAACTCTTAATTAGGATTAAACTAACCCCTGTTAAACCCCCCTGTCACTGACGTGTGGACCCCACACGTCAGGTTTGACCCCAGCCAGCCGCAGTTGACCGCTGACGTCGTGCTGACGTCATGCTGGCGCAATATATATATTTCTGGATTTAAATTAAATCAGGAAATTCCAGAATATAATTTAAACTTCAAAAATTCATAACTTTTATTCTGTAACTCCAAATCAGACAAATTATATATGAAAAATGATCAGAAAAATCCAATCTATCCATCTGTACTATTTTCATGCATGACTAAGCAAGTTAACTTGATGTTTAATGCAGAACAAGGAAAAGCACTCTAAAAGGCCATGTTTGAGTTTGAAATGTGAATCTTTGATTCAAATTGGTTCAAACCCTTCTGGTCTTAGTTGCATTAGCCCAACACACTCATATTGCTATGTTTCATGCATGCATCATATTGTTGCACATTGTTTGGTAATGGTTGTGTATAGGTATTCTTGCGGCAGGATCTGCCCCCGAGGAGTATCGTGATTACCCTAACGAAGAACCGTATCAGTGCATCGAACCATCAGGCAAGCAACCAACCATTTGATCATATCGATACAACCCCATGTTCTCGCTCCTGCTCTCTTTTACTGCATTAAGACAACGCGTTTCAAACTGCTGTGTGCTGCGGTAGTTGAACCCATTTCCTCTGCATGACCTGTCATTGCCACAGTAACTAGATGAAACCCACTAGCATGTGTAGGAGTTGGTTGAGCCATATGTATGTGTTGTTCCTACCTTGCTATGCCTGCTATGCTTAGAGTCGTGTCAGGTCTGGTTCATCTGGGTGATGGGCTAGAGTGAAATGATTATGTCAGGTAATGAGAGTGGTGCGGTGAACACGATTTGGTAAAGGTATCGATGAGAGGCCATGTAGGAGTACATGGTGGGTTGTTTCATTGAAGCCGACCTTAAGCACTGAGATCTGTATGTGTGATTTAAGAACCAGCTACTACCATGCATTGGGCCCGAAACCAATGGACCCTCTCGGCTTCTTATTCACCCTAGTTCTCCGTCCAGGAGTTGCAAGTAGTTTCTGGTGTTTGTAGCCTACTGGAGGCCGTGGACAGCGCTGACCGTAGGGGTGGGCTGTGATGCGGTAGGTACGTGGCCGGGTGTACCGAATACCCGTTAGGTATCTCGGGAACCCTGTTCACATCGTTCGGGGCCGTATGGGAAACCTCGGCCGGACTCCCTGCGGATGGAACCTGGATAGGCGATAAACCTGGACTGGAGGCTTAGGTGGTTAGGTAGGTCGTGGCCGACACCCACGTTGGGCTTCCGCTTGAAGGTTGCCGAGTACATGTCGTGTAAACGACGGTAAGTGGTGAGAGCGTGTATGAAGAAGTACACCCCTGCAGGGTTAACATGATCTATTCGAATAGCCGCGTCCGCGGTAAAGGACTACTTGGTTGCCTATACAGTTCATAGACAAGTAAATGGAAACTACTAAAAGCCTCAAGATAAGTGTGAGTGCCGAGGATGGCTCTTCCGTAGGAAGACGGAGGTGGATCCTCGGTGGTGTATTGAAGTGGTGAGTAGTGGACTCGTGTGCGAAAAACCATTTCAAGTTGGTGTCTCGTAGGTTAGCCTAGCCAAGAGTCAAAGCTGGCTTGCTGCAACAACTCCACCAACCCTTCTTGATAATATGCATGTATGTAGGATCTGATGTAAGTCTTGCTGAGTACCTTTGTACTCATGTTGCTATAATTTACATTTTACAGAAGACGCTGCAACCCCTTCTGATGGGTTCTACATAGACGTTGACATCAACGAGTAGGCTAAAGGCCCAGGTGGAGATCCTGAGCTTGTGAAGGACCATGTAGTATAGCTAGGCTTTCCAAGCCTCTTTTATTTTATTAGTTGTCTGTATTCAGACAAGTTACTTCCGCTGCTGGTTTGTATGACTGTATGACTTGAATGCTGGGTCGCGAGACCCGTACCTTTGTGTATGTTATGTATGGCTCCCTGAGCCTTAAATAAAGTACTTGTGTCGTAGAGTCATGTTGTGATGCTTCGTTGTATTTGCACATATCGAGCATACTGTGTGTATGATTGAAATGCTTGGTATGTGTGGGATCTGACTATCTAGTTGTTTATCTTTAGTAGCCTCTCTTACCGGGAAATGTCTCCTATTGTTACCGCTGAGCCATGGTAGCTTGCTACTGCTCTGGAACACTTAGGCTGGCCGGCATGTGTCCTTCTTCGTTCCTGTGTCTGTCCCTTCGGGGAAATGTCACGCATTGAGTACCGGAGTCCTGTTAGCCCGCTACAGCCCGGTTTACCGGAGTCCTGCTAGCCCAGTGCTACAGCCCGGACCCACTTGCTGATGACCGACACGTTCGAAGCTGGGTCATGGATGCCTGTCCCTGTAAGTCTGCGCCACTTTGGATTTATGACTAGTCATGTCAGCCCGGGCTCCTTATCATATGGATCCTAGCGACACTATCATATACGTGAGCCAAAAGGCGCAAACGGTCCCGGGCAAAGGTAAGGCGACACCCGTGGGGATACCGTGCATGAGGCCGCAAAGTGATATGAGGTGTTACCGGCTAGATCGATGTGACATCGAGTCGGGGTCCTGACATAAACCCTTCAGTTTATATAGACACCGGAGGGGGCTAGGGTTACACAGAGTCGGTTATAGAGAAAGGAATCTTCATATCCTAACCGTCAAGCTTGCCTTCCACGCAAAGGAGAGTCCCATCCGAACATGGGATGAAGTCTTCTATCTTGTATCTTCATAACCTAACAGTCCGGCATATGTATATAGTTCGGCTGTCCGAGGACCCCTTAATCCAGGACTCCCTTAGTAGCCCCCGAACCAGGCTTCAATGATGATGAGTCCGGCGAGCAGATTGTCTTCGGCATTGCTAGGCGGGTTCCTTCTCCAAATTCTTCAAAGTACATGTTGTAAATAGCAGTGCCCGGTTTCCCATTTAATGTTACACTCATCGGCTTCTGCACCTTAATAGTCTCAGCCTCCATGTGTCCAGCGAATGCGAGAAGTCGGGGAATTTTTACATTTGCCACCCTAACCATGTAAATAAATTGGCTATTAAAGAGATGGGGATCTTCAGATCCAACCCACACCATCTTCCCCAAGCAAGGAATCATCAGAGCATGCTCGAAAAAACCACTCCAACATGGCCGGCGCTCGCAGCTCTTCCTCCCACTCCCGCAACACCAAGTCGGGCGATTAGGAGAAGTGTACCTATCCCACGGCCGATTAGTGAAGTTGCAGACCCAAGGGTTTCTACCTCCTGCATATCTAGTCCCCGTTCAAGCCGTATTGGCTTCCTTCGATGGCGGGGAGCAAGCGGAGAACTTTCCCAACCCATTCAGGCGGGAGCGAATATGCCTTGTTTCCTACTTACTTAGGGGTGTCAGATTTCCAATCCATCCGTTCCTCTGCGGGCTTCTGGAGTTCTACGGCCTCCAGCTGCACAACTTCACACCTGCCTCAATCCTGGGTTGCGAGCTATTTCTGGGTTGCGAAGCCCATTTCAAGCTATGGAAGAAGCTGTTCTGCCTCGTCCCCCGTAATCAAGGGGGATCAATATTCCAAGTGGACGGAGCCGAGATATGGCGCATCACCAGGACCGGATACTTATCTGGGACACCGAAGAAGGTATCCAAAGAATGGCCTTTCGAGTGGTTTTATATTGAGGATGTCTATCTTCCCAACCCAATTCGAATAGGTCTTCCTGAGTATACAAACGCTCCGTTGAGAAAACGCCTCAACTGGCGTCCCCGAAGCCTCAAAGAGGAAGATAGAAGGGAGGTCCTTCAATTGATGAGCAAGATAAGAATGCTCGCTCAGTCCGGATTCTCAATAGTTAAGGTTATGGAGATATCCATAATGCGGGGGGTTCAGCCACTCCGGTACCGAGGGCATCCCATGTGGCACTTCAATGGAGAAGACGATGCCACCCGCTGTGGTTGGAAGGGTCCAGACTCCACCACCGCTCTGGTGGAAATATTGTCCGGTTTATACAAGGGGGAAACAAAGGATTTCATCCGCATTAGGCCACGGGATGGATTTTTCCATGTACAACCGTCCCAGCTGGGTGAGCTGCCATCCATCACTCTACTCTATTTATTCCCTGAGTCTTATTTTTCATAAATATTTACTTTGTCCATTTATAACAGGAATAGCGGAAAATAAACAGGGAGTTCCATAGCCCGGCACCACAGCCAGAGGACCATAACCGGGCCCTTGAACCCGGATCCAAAGAGGACCCGGATATATTCTTGGAGCTCGTGGAAGGGGTGTTTCACCAGGCGAGCTGTGACAGCACAGAAGTGGCCATCATTGCTGACTATCTCGATCTCCTCCCTGCATCGCACGTAAATAAACAAGAATCTTATCTTCCGAACAGGATTTACTCCTCCTGTCTTACCGACCGCACAACTCTTATGCTCTAAAGGGAAGACTCGGTGCGCCAAGCCGAACCTGAGGCGACTCGCCAACAAGGGGCGCCCGTGCCGGGTAGGCCTTCAAAAAGAAAGGCGAACAGAAATATGGCAGAGCTGTCATCTAGGAGGTATGGCTTTACATACACTCCGTGGTTGTCATCTTAAAATATGACACTGTCCGTTGTGTTTTAGCAGAAAGAACATCTGCCGAACTATGTCCGGGGATCCTGCCAACCATGCCTCTACTAGCCGGATTCTAGACCCGGTCTCGAGGAGGGAGGCCAACACGGAAGTGACACCAGACTGTCCTCATACAAAGGATTTAGATAGAATGTCCGTTACAAATTCTAAAGTGGATTGCGCCATGAATGATCGGCGCCGGCGGGCCGCACTCCGCGACCCTGGTTTTTCAGAAGAGGCTTTTAATGCCTTCAACTCGAGTGATGCATACATCCGAGCCACTCAGGATGGGCTTGCTAGAGCTACGGACCAGTATTTGAAAGATATATGGGTAAGTATAAAAATCTGATAATTATGTATATCAGTAGCCCCTGAGACTTGAAGCAGTTGGTACAACTGATTTAAGGATCATTGTATTATTAGGTTCTCTTGGAGAAAAACAACCTGTTGTCTCAAGAGATGGAAGAGTGTCCAACCCAGCTAACGGCTGTTATGGTGGAGCTGTCAAGATCCAAAAAGGCGTCATTTGGTATGTATTCCCGCATTGAGAAAAAAAATCAATATTATATGTATACACTAGTAATGCTAACAATATCTGATGACCAAAATCCTCAGAGAATCCGGAACAGAATCCGGGAATCCCACAAGAGGGTGAACAAGGAGCGCAAAGGCAAGCAGCCGCTGGCGAGCGTGTACTTACGCGGGTCATACAGGAGAAAAACAAACTCCGAGATGCCAATACCCAGCTGGGTGAAGAATTGAAAGATGTTCGGGCCCAGTTGGCTTACTCCGTGCAGGAAAATAAGAGGCTTCAACACGACATTTTTAGTATGCTCTCAAACGAACATTTTTATAGTTCGGCAAAGATTGGAACTGACAGAGTTATGTCTGCAGGTATGCTGACTGGTCAACCCAAAGAGGAGATGCCTGGATCCTCAGGCGATTTGCTACAAGAGCTTTCACAACTCCACGAGCAAGATCGGCAGGTCATGCGAAGTGTCACCAAGGCCTTGTGGCCATCCGCTTCCCTACCAGGAAGTATGGGGGATCTTGTACAACTTTTCAAGGGAGCACGGCGGTGTTTCCGACAATGGAAGATATCTGCCTGTTAAGAAGGTGCGAGGGAGGCTTGGGCCATGGTGAAAACACGGTATACCAAGCTCGATCTGAATCATATGGCCCGGGTCGGACCTATAGGGTCAGATGGTAAAGAAATTCCTGTTAGTCTGGTATATGACCAGGTAGAATTAGCCGTAAAATATTCCCAATAGGATTGTAGGCTAGACAACATGTTGGATGGCATAGAGGAAGAAGCATTTGAGTCGAAATGACTATGTATTTCAATTGACATATTTGTCCCTAGCCAGATTGTAAAACATTTGTCATGGCAGACCTTTTCGCTTCAGCCTCTGGACCCGACAGTTTGGAGTGTTTTCGAATACCCACTCGGTAATATAAACCGGGGTACGCATGGAAACCAGGCGTAGGGGTCA
The DNA here is from genome assembly GCF_018294505.1 of Triticum aestivum. Taxonomy (NCBI): domain Eukaryota; kingdom Viridiplantae; phylum Streptophyta; class Magnoliopsida; order Poales; family Poaceae; genus Triticum; species Triticum aestivum. The sequence goes on along the minus strand of NC_057807.1, from coordinate 175,145,247 downwards.
TAATTGCTTGAACAGACAAGTACCAACCTAGCTATGTTATATTACATGGATAGTAAGAAACATCTTCTAGAGAGAATACTTCCACTAAGGGTTCCTTTCCCTGGGAACGCACGCATTAACGTGCATGTCTGAACTGCGATCAAAAAGCGCGGTATATTTAACATCTAGGGGTTTATATTGTGATAGGTAAAAACATCTTTAGTCCACCGACCGAATATTCCCTTAAGAACACTAGCTTTCGGCTTCACCCAGTCTGAGGTACACGTTCGGAGTACCCGGCAGTAAAAATCAGAGAGGTGCTCCCTTTATGCCCTAGCCGAACTAACGGGAACGTAGGGCATAAGCATAGGAGCCAGGCAACCCAGGTTGGCCAAAACTTAAGTCATATCGATGCATATAATGGCGAAGAAAAGGTACATATGGAAAAAGGACACATATGCAGTGGGCTTGATGCCCGGAAGATAATTATATTAAGCTTCTGTATAAGAAGCCCCCAAGTATAATGAGCGCACATATTTGAAGATTAGTGCATCACAAGTGTGTAGTCTAGCCACACTAAGGCTTTAGAGCTTTTCAAAAGAAAAGGCGGTAAGAGAGCTGAAAAGTAAATAAAAAGGAACGGAGGGAAGGAGACGAACAGGGAGTTCGGTGCTAGGCGTAGAATCTTCGGAGTCTGGCCGCGTTCCATGGGTTCGGCTCGAGGCGATTATCGGATGTATCACGCAGTCGGTACGCTCCTCCGATGAGAACTTTGTCAATAATGAAGGGACCCTCCCACTTGGGCTTTAGTTTGTCCTTTTTCTTCTCCGGTAGACGTAGAACGAGTTCACCAATATTATAAGTCTTGGCCCGTACTTCTCTGCTTTGATACCTGCGAGCCTGTTGTTGATAGAATGTGGAACGGGCTTTTGCGACATCGCGCTCCTCTTCCAGGGCATCTAAACTATCTTGCCGATCGAGCTTGGCCTCCCTCTCTTCGTACATGCGCACTCGAGGTGAGTCATGAATAATATCGCAGGGCAGCACAACCTCTATGTCGTATACCATGAAGAAGCACTACAAAAAAAGACACATCTGTGACATTTTGGGTCAAACGAATTTTTTTTCTGTCATACATATGTCACTTCTATGACGATAATTGTGAAAAAACCCGGTATCATCATAGATGTGGTGGGCTCCTAGTTCTATGACAAAAAACCATGATAGAAAATTGGCTTTTTGTCCTGGGCGGGCTGGAGATGCACCTGCATGACATTCTTTGGGCAGTCCATGACGGAAAAACCCGTGGTAGAAGCGAGGGCGAGGAAGATTTCGGGGAGTTCCTGGTTACGGTGGTAGGTCGGGGCCGAGCGATGCGCGTTTCTCTCGTACACGTATGCGCGTGTGTGCGAGGCGTTGGCTCTAACTGAACCCGAGCGAGGCGTTGGGCTCTAACTGAACCCGAGCGATTGCACTGTTGGCTACGCGTTACTTACCCGAGCGATCGATCAATGGCTGTTAATTGAACCCGATCGAGCGATTCCTTCGCTACTGCTGCTAACTAAAGCCGATCGATGTTGCCTCTGGGATGAACAGTGAGCGTTCTGGGGGGGGGGGGGTTGGATGAACAGTGAGCGGTGGCGTTGCCTCTGGATGAACGGGACCCCGTGGTGTGGTGGAGGGCTGGATGAACAGTAGACGGTTGAGGGGTGCCCGTGGAGGGGTGGTTGAACAGGACCCCATGGTGTGGAGGGTTGAAGGAACAGTAGACGGTGGAGGGGTGCCTGTGGATGGGTGGTTGAACAGTAGCCGGTGGAGTAGCGCGCAGTGGAGGCTGGATGAATAGGAGCCCATGGAGGCTGGAGGAGGTCGACGGTAGCCCGTGGAGGCTGGATGAGGTCGACGGTGGAGATGAACAGTATCCCGTGGAGTCCCATTTTGCGGTACGCCACCGCCCTCCCGATGAACAGGACCCCCGTTTTGACCGTAGCGCTCCAACACAAGTCCGTTTCGTCCGTTTTGTGGTACGCCACACCCCTCCCAATCAACAGGGCCCCCGTTTCGACCATAGGTCAGTTTCCTCCGTTTTGCGGTATGCCAGACCGCTCCCGATCAACAGGATCCCGTTTCGAACGTGGCCGGTCGAACACAAGGTCGTTTCCTCTGTTGTGCAGTATGCCAGGCCTCGTTTCCATCACATATTCCGTCCAAGCCCTCCCGGTGAACACGACGACGCTTTCCGTTCCGACCCAGCCGGTTGGCTCCCACGCGTTCCGTTGCCTCCTGATGAACATGACGCATTCTGTTGCCTCCCCATGAACACGGCGCATTCTGTTGCCTCCCCATGAACACGACGAGGACGCTGTTTCTCCGTTCCGACCCAGCCGTGTACACAAGCCCTGGCCGTACGTATGCGCGAGTAGGCGTCCGAGACCCCGCCCGTATGTACACATACGTGGTCGTATGTTCTTTCTTGCACCCTGGCCACTGTACGTACGTGTACATGCTATGTGTGCGCATCTACTACGACACATGTGCACCTCTACTAGGACATGTGCGTGCCTCTACATCGACCAATATGTACGTACACGTTCGCGACCAAAAGGACAACGCTACGTACGCTTCGACCAGGTGGGTCCCGACTGTCAGGAACTTCCTTGCCTACGAACATGTAGCTGGTGGGTCCCAATAGTCAGGGGGCGAATCATTTTGTTTTTTTTTCGGACGCACTTCTTTGCGTGCGACGATGTAGCTGGTGGGTCCCAGCAGTTAGCGGGCGAATCATTTTTTTTGCCTGGACGCACTTCCTTGCTTGCGAAGATGTAGCTGGTGGGTCCCAGCAGTCAGGGGCGAATCATTTTTTAGCCCGGACGCATTTCCTTGCTTGCGAAGATGTAGCTGGCGGGTCCCAACAGTCAGGGGGAAATGTTTTTTTCTTGAAATACAGTGGCCCGTCCGGTGGGTCCCAGCTGTCAGGTGGAGGAATCATTATTTTCCGTGTAATAAGGAGGCACTTCCTTGCTGCGGCCCTGGATCCAGCTGTCAGCCTCTCCACGTACAGTCCACATCCGATGGAAGTCGTTCCTTGACCACGTTGACCACGCTGCACCGTGAAATACAGTGGCCCGTCCGGTGGGTCCCAGCTAGCATTGGGAGTATTCATTTTTTTGTGCCTAATAAGGAGGCACTTCCGGTGGGTCCGAGCTAACAGCGGGGTGAACGTTTTTTTCGCGAAATACGCTGGCCCGTCCGGTGGGTCCCAGTAGTCAGGGGGGAAACGTTTTTTCGCGAAATAAGGTGGCCCGTCCGGTGGGTCCCTGCTGTCAGGTGGAGGAATAATTATTTTGTGCGTAATAAGCAGGCACTTCCTTGCGGCCGATTGGACCCAGCTGTCAGCCTCACCACATACAGTACTCTTCCAACGGAAGTCGATCATTGACCACGTTGACCAAGCCGCGCCGAGAGCACCAGGGCGGTAGTCTGGACGACGGCGAGTCCTAGGAAGGGGAGGACATGGAGCCGGGGAAGACGCAGAAGTGGAAGCCCGCGTGGAGAGGAGTACGAGGGTTCACTAGTTCGGCTGCGGTGTGAGGCTCCCGTTGCCGCAGAATAACAGGGGGTGTGGGTGAGTAGAGGGATGGCCTGGCCAGCGGTGGGAGTAGTATGGGGCGGTGATGCCTCCGTGGCATCATAGCCGGCCACAGGAGGCAGGAGCGCACGACACGACCGGCGCTACTTTGGGTGGCTGGAGCAAGAAGACCAAAGGTTGAAGAAGCACTACGGCCGTTGGATGGACATCGTACAATCACTACAGCTAGAATCGTTTATATTGACTAAGTTGACAAAGCCCTTTGTACGCGTCAACTTAGTAGGCCCACAGCTCAGATTTGGCAGAGAACATATAGCCCATTTGCGATTTGTAAGAATGTACAACCCATTTTTTAATTCTAATTGAATTTACTACAGCCTATTTATAGTTTGTTAAAAGTACAGCCCAAATTCTAGCTAGGACAATGATTAATAATTTCAAACAACCGCTCAAAATAGAATTCACAAAAATTTCCCACATTTTGATGGGATCCAAAATATTTTTATCCGATATTTCTAGTCAGGTTAAATATAATTTCAAAATAAAGTTGTATTACGTTAAAATCCAACGAAATATTGCGCGCGCAACAAGTATGAAATTAAAATTTTCAAATTCGAAAAATAATATATTTTTCAAACTAATTACGTGTTTGGAGCATAGTAACTGCCCAGTTATTAAATTACATCCCATTTATTATTTCTTAAAGTCCATTTTCTTGTTAAGCCTAATGCATACCTCCTAGGAAAGTTTGCAGCCCAGCGGGGCGGAGAATAACAAGTTGACCTGGATATTGTGTACAACTATCGGCCCAGTTGCATTGTTGATGTTGAAAAAAAGGCCTGTGTAGTACAGTACAACCTAACATGGTTACTCAGCCCACATTCAGCGACGCCGGAAAGGCCCAAACAAGGCTTCTATACAACTTTTTGAAGTCACCGAGCTCAATTAATAACTTAAGAAAAAAATTAGATTACAGTGGAACCTAATTGAAAGCTGTCAAGAGCAAATAAATAATTCAACGGGTCCCACTTGTGCGTGTGCGCGCACGCGTGTGTGTGTGTGTGTGTGTGAGAGAGAGAGAGAGAGAGAGAGAGAGAGAGATTGAGAGAGAGAGATAGAGAGAACTTGCATACAAAAATTTCACGCAGGCAGCACAATCAGGATGGAAGCAGTGGATCGCTACGGGAAGGGCTATGTTGAAACCAACGAAGTCGTACATAACGGTTCATCGTCTTTATAAATGTCGGGGAAATATCTTAAATGTTGTGCAAAGAAAACAGACAAACAACAAAATAAGTTCTGCTAGCACATTAAGTTCACATACAGGCCTTTCTAAAAAAAGTTCAGGAACAAAATTAGAATAGGTCACAATCAAATGTACTGGCATATCAGTGCTTCAGACCCATAGCTCGGATTTAACTAGTATCTAACAAGATTCAGTTGTTACCTCAAATTAGAGCACATCCAGGCAGCCAGCCCTGCCTCTTCTCCCACCTGCCTCTTCTCCCAAAGAAGCAGTGGCCTCCGCCGCGCGATGGAGTAGGCCCTGTGTCATCCATTGTTCCGAGAAACACGGGGAAAGTCTGATGTTGACTCCTGTAATGGACGTTGCCAACGGACCCTGGCACCAGCGGCAGTGGCAGGACTTTGATTGATGGATTGACCACTTCTTCTACATGCACGAACAGTCGATACAGGTACATCCCTAACATGGTCCGCGGCGGCTTTGGTGGCGAAGAATAGTACAAGCCCGGTTCCTGCACCGGTATCTCAACACCAATCACCTTCTGTATGGTGGACGACTTCTTCATCCATGCCATAACCGTCAGAGCCCAGCTGTCTGGAGGAACAAACATACTTACGAGCTCACCTCCATGGTCGTTGATAAGCTCGTTCATGGACTCGCTGTTCCAAGCATGTCGAGGCATGCCGTGGAAGGTAAGCTTTGTTAAAAACTCAAGCTCAGAGGGCACCGAGCCCATCCTGGGTGCCACCAATCAAAGCTCACCAGCGCGCCATCGTAGAGCAAACGCCGGGAAGATTCGAACACACGACTGCAGTCGAAAGTTGTCCAAAACGTGACAAAGAAATCAACCGGTGGCAGACAGACTTCGACGAGCAAATCAGTTATTTGGATGCCGTGTGCAATGCCAAGAGCTTTGACAAGGTCATCCGGCGAGACGGGAGGCCGGTCGCCGTTGATGGTTACCATCAGCGCTTTGCCGGCAAACTGGTCGTCAAGCGCCGCCATGCCACTATTGAGCGACAGCATGCAGCGACCGAAGGCAGGACGGACCTCAGGATCTCCGGCCCGGAGATCTGCGTTGATCGGCGACATGATAGTGCGCTTGAGTACAGGGAGTACAGGAGGGGGATTTGGGGGAACTGGAGTAGGAATTGAGATTCCAGAGGTGGGGGAGGGGCGGGAGACTGGGGATAAAGGTAGCATGAATTTCGAGCATGCGCCAATATGCTCTCGGCGCGCAAGCGCACGAAAACACCGGTGGCGCCCACATGTCGGCCTAAGAGTCCTTATTCTTTCCTTTTTGGAGAGCCCGTCCTTTTTTTCAGGATCTTTTGAGAGCCCGGCCTGAGAGTCATAATTGACCTGTTTGGCATTGCGTTACTACTCGGTCCATATTCAATGACACCTCACTGGCCCAAACAAGTGTACATCATTGAAAAGACACTGAGCTCAAATTATATAACTTGAAAAAAGGAGATATACTCTGTACACTAGAGAATGGTGATGCCCTCATTTAGCCCACCAGTAGTTCGAGACAATAAACAGTTCGAAACAACAATATATACAACAATCAAACACTGACTAATGACTACTACTGACATAAACAGCAAGACATGATAATTCATAAGAATTCTTGCTACACCACCAAAACGCACCCATTTGCAGCGCTCAGACTCTCGTGATCCAGACGAGAATGACATTCTTAATAGAAGCAACTATTACATAGTAAGAGTGACATAAACGAGGATGACCTAATGACAAGGAATATGCATAACAAAAGAAAGAACTACCCATCCAGAACCAGTAGCAAAGACAACAAAGTCATTCGAAGAGATCGTCCAACACCATCATAATTTACAGCCCCGCTTCGGCGACCAGTGATCCGGAGACACCAGTACTCCACCCTTTCGATGCAACAGCCCAATTTCCTATCAACCTGAAGGCTTGAACCACATCACTGCCTATCCTAATTGAGACCTCCAAGGATCAAAGTTAATCCGGATGCCTTTGTCATTCTCACCTTCTTTTGGCTGCAGGCTGTATCGTTGACAATCAGGGGAGTTTGCTCCCGAACTCCTAGGGCTCGCCGTGTAGACACAATTTTCCATAGCAAACAGAGCCTCTCTGCCATCAAGGTCCTTGCCAACGGTGATCTCCTGGTTAATCGGATAATTGAGTCCGAGAAACAGAGAGTGTGAACCAAGGCTGTTTACCCACCTCCAACTAAAAAATCCTAAAGGCCCCACCAAGCTGGTATCCTGCTCATAGATGTAACAGCCACTGTCTGGATACTCATGTATTACACGGTGCTTGTATACAGTGGGGTTTTTGCAATATAACTTTTCCGGCTCATGTGTCCGAATGATCATCAGTCTTTTGTCGTCGTCTGATCGAGCGAGGAACCAGTTGTGCTTCCCTGTTTTTGGCAAAGGTGGTGTGATTACAAAGGGCAGTAACTGTAGGGACACTGCATCATATCAAAAAGGACAGGCATTGTTAATGTAAGATCAGCATTGTTCAGAGTATGAGTAGGATAATGCAAGAAACATCATTGATATGTCCCTGTTGGAACTGGGAGGAAAATACAGGGAAATGTATACTGGGTTCGAAAATATAGAAGTGCCATGCATGGTTATATTCATGTTATCTCGCAATCGATTCTTCACAGGAAACTACCATGTCATGCATGTTATGTAATCATGTTCTGTCCTCACAAACAAATTCTTCAAGGTAACTAACAGACCATGCATTGTTATATACTCGTGTTCTGTGGGCAAAATTTTTGTGAGGATATTATTCTAGCCATTGATTGCTGAAGGGCGAATATAGGTATGTACACATGGTAAGCATTGCAGGATTTCACTACTTCCAAATATAGAGTTCTCCATATGCACATTTACTTCCCTAATGTATGGTTAGATGAAACCAACAGTGTGGTGCATGTTTCTACATCATGAAAATGAGGAAACTAACATGGCCATTGATACACACTCATATTTAGTAGTAGTATATAGATTACTGTAAAATAAGGATAATATCCATATATTCCTAACCGTTTGATTATTCAGGGTACAAATTGGCTGTAATGACATGGTCACAATCGCATAAATTAACTCATTCCAAATATAGCTGATTTACGGCGTCTCTAATACATTGCCATAGTTCTACTCAAATTCTGCTCAAACAGGGATATGCCAATCATCACAAAAAGTTCAAACAGTGTCATGGCGTCATCATTAACATGAGATGGAAACAACTTACATGCGCCGTCCCAGCAATACGTGGTGCCATCTGCTTTGTCGATCGCGTAGATGATGCCATTGTGTTCAATAGCATCACAGCAGTGTTTATCAGCTTTGACAATGATCCACTATGAGCCGAGTTGTCTCCAGCTAAAGAAGGCACCGGCGTAAAGATAGGCGAGTCCACGGTCGAACAAGGCAATTAGCTTGAAGTCTGTGTAATTCGAATGTCGTGTGGGCACTTGGCAGATTACAATCTTCTGCAAAACAAGGTCCGTCCAACTGACGTAGTAATCTAGATGACTTTGACCGTGATGGTAATACTCTATATAATCCAATGGAGGAAGGATAATCTCATGGGAGGTCTGGAAGTTCACGAGCACCAACTTTTTAACGTCTTGTCTGAAGGCAGCCATCCAGTGGGAGTTCATGCCGACCCAGTACATACCTACCAAGAAGTTTCGGGCGATGGTGATCGGATCGATGTCGAGGGTAATGATGTACGGCGACACACTACATACCTGCAAAGAAGTTTCGGCTAATGGAGATCGGATTGAAGTCGAGGGGCATCATGCACGCCTCCGTATCATGGTGAGCCAATCTCGCAAGACAAGATAGTAGCAAGTAGGGTTTCTTGAAAAGCTTAGGCCTCGCTTCGACGATGGTCGTGTGCATGTCCCTCGAGCACGCAGCCAGCCGCAGGGCGCTCAATATATCCATACACGAACAACAGAGGTGGAGGATGTCACTGGGGAGATTGCTCCAATCGCGGCTCATATGGATGTTGCACGGTTCGCGTTTGGCCATGGTGGAGTTTGGAAGGGGTCTTGATTTACGAGGGAGAAGGATGTCGGTGCTGGAGTGGCTAGCGAGGGAATAGTGGTACTGGGGGAGGTGAGTGAGGCGATGGTACATGGGGACACAGTGAGATGGAGACGGAGAAGGAGATGGAGAAGGAGATGGAGATGGAGTGGTGCTATGGGAGTGGAGAGGGAGACGAGGTGAGGCGCCAATGTGCTGTACAGCGGCGGTGAAAGACTGCACAATGCACAGGGTGAGGCTGACTTTGGTAACCCGAACACGCCACCTGGACTAGTGTCACGCGCAGGGTGTTGTCACTTCACTGTGAGGACCGGATGAATAGTATTTTGACCATCAAGTGTACCACAGTTGTACTACTACTACTACTACTACTACTACTAGTACTACTAGTAGGAACATGAGTACTCCAGTATTGTATAGCGGAAATAGGTCTCTCGTGCTAGCATGCCTATTCACTTCATCATTCATGTATCATCCATATTGCGAGCAGAACCAAATTCTCGTGCATGCCCAATCAACGCCCTGCCGCGATGCATGCAGTGGTCGTTCTGGTGCATCAAGGACGGCATGCAGATCGTTCCACACTTGAGAAGAGGAAAAATGGAAAGGTAGAACGCGGCAGCAGAGGAAGAGAATGCTGGCTAACGAGGCTGGGAGGGGATCGAGCAGGAAGTTAATGCTCCATGCCTAAAGGTTTTGGGAAAACCTGATTTTCATAAGGTGACTTATACTCACCTAAACGAAGGGAGTATTCCTTAACCAGAGAATGTTGCGTCTCCCACTCACGCGCTCAAAAAAAATTCTACGACACATTTTTTTTATCTATTTGCATAGGTCCCAGCTATCAGGAAGGATGGGCACGTACACGAACATGTACGACTCATCAGTCTACCTGCATAGCCTTTTCGTTTAGTCTACCTAGCCGTCTAATCAACTGCTTGCACGCCACTTCACCCATTTACTTCTCCATCGGGAACCGATTCTCCTCGGCTTCTTCACCTCCTCTTCGTCTTCATTTGCATCCAAACCCCACTGCGTTCACATTGTTTTAACCTCTTTAAATAATCATCTACTACTTAGGTTAGACTAGCCATCTAATCCTAATTCTCCAAACCATGGCCCTCCGTTCCAGCGGTTCCAAATGGTGAAAGAGATCGAGATGCAGGTTTTTAGCGTCCAACATGTCCTCGTCGAAGGATCGATGCGCATAGTTGCCACCGTCACCGTCCACCCAAGGGTTGTTCGGCAGTGGATCAACAATGTATCCAACTCCCTCGAAAAGGTAGAGACGAGGGTCACCGGTCTCGATGCAGAGTACATGGAGCGTGCCCCTAGGAAGATCCAGCACGCCGCCGTCCTTCAGCTATGCCCCGAAGATGATGTTTCGGTGTACCACATCATACACTCGCCCTCCATACCAGGTGAGCTTCACGATTTCTTGTCTCGGGAGGACGTATACTTCTGTGGGGCAGCCATCGAAGGGGACAAACAGAAGCTGGAGCCGTACAACCTTGATTTGAAAAGCATCGCTGACCTACAAACCAGAATCAAAATTCTTGTAGAAGATTGTGATAAACAGACACCATCCCTATTCGACATAGAAAATTTTGTGCTCGGTACAAATGTTCAGAAGGGTGACGAGACGGTGGCATTAAGGTCGTATGGATGGGAGAATTATCCCTTGACGTACGAGCGGATAAAATATGCTGCCCTTGATGCCCGTGTGAGTTTCGGGATAGCTGCAAGGTCCAAAGAACTTGTTGCGAAGCCGTCTCCCACAGAGAATGAGAACAAGAAGAAGAAGAAGAAGAAGAAGAAGAAGAAGAAGAAGAAGAAGAAGAAGAAAAGGCTGCACCAGCAGGAGGGCATTATGGATGGATGGATGAACTATTTCCTCTCTTGTAAAAAAAATTATTCCCTCTCGGTGTATATTGATATAGATGGACTATTTCGATGGTGTGCATGTCTTTGGAATAGAGTAGTAGCATGGGTCCGCTTGACTATAAGGAACTATTTATCCGCATATATAGCTTTCTTTGCTACTCCTTCCAGTGATTGGTATGCACTGCATGTGTCCGTAGACATGACAGCTTGTCCATGGAAGTTCAACTACGGCGACCATCACGTTTCATCTCGCGACTCCCACGACGCCTCTCCAACCCACGGCACCGCACCCCGCAACGTGCGCCTCAACCCTCTCGGCCACACCGCCCCTCTGCCTTTGTGTGCATGACATGTGGGCCACCTAAAATGCGGCGAGCATCAAGTTTCTACCACAGCCACCCGCGATTCCCATGACGTCGCTCGAACCCATGAAACCACACGTCCCCCGACCTACGGCTCACCCCTCTTGGCCCCACTGCCCCTCTGCCTTCGGGAGCATTACATGTGGACCAGTCACCTATCGGGTCCACATGTTATTGACTCAAAGGTAGGTGTAGTAAGGCGCTGAAGCTCAGTCCCGACGGCCCTGAGAGGGAAATGTAACTCCTGCGCCAGGGCTTGTGGTGCTCCCGCAGCACGAACTCGTGCCAAACTCGAGATTTGTTTCTTTACTATACATGCACGCAACGATTTAATGGACATTGTAATCTCAACATGTGATGGGGAGCTCTAAATTTGAATTTGAAACTTATAAAACGAAAAGATTCAAAACAAATAAACTGGGAGAGAGGGAGTATATCGTAGGATGTGTCCCATACAAAATAAGTCCCCTGGTTTGTCACCGCGAAGATGCGGTTAGAAAGGAGCACAACGTCTTCCTACTCGTACGGCAACAAATCGGCCGCAGACAGCATGGTCCGCCTTTGACCGCCATGTGCAAGGTTCGTGCTATCTTATTCAATCTCACCGTGGTTCCATCGTACCAATTCATGCGGTGGCCCGTTGCATGGCTGATCCCAATGTTGGACAAATGTTCTACGGGAACGGTGTCACCATTGTAAATGTTGTGAAAATTGATGTTGGTACCCTCCCGTACATATGCAAGCCAATCTCCACTCGCACTGAGCCTAACCTATGAAACAGTGGGCAGGGGGAGAATTAGGAAATGGACACGGAAGTAGTCTTTAGAATGCATTTACTACGTGATCAAACTCATCTTACCTGCTCATCGGAGGAAATCCGAGTGCCCCTCAACGTCGGCATCTCAAGGGGCATCAACTTGCAACTACAGCCACGCCGCACTGGAGAGACCCCCAAGGAAACATCCTCGTGAGTTCCGCGGAACATCAAGATGCATTTGTATGAGTAGTTTATCTTGTGAGAGAAAAGGATGAACAAGGGAAGGCCTCTACAGATAGAGATGGACACTACTACTACCAATGTGCTGGCCCGTGCGTTGCAATGGATCCAAACTAGTAGAATAATACTTGTTCACGTGCTTGAAATATAAACACTCTAGTTTTGATATACATGTGTCAGCAGACATGATAGCTTGTCCATGGAAGTTGAACCACGACGACCATCATGTTTCTTGTTTCAACCACTACCACACCCACATGCGATTCCCACAATGCCGCTCCAACCCACGGCACGATGTCCCCCACCGTGGACATGGATCCTGTGATGTGGCTATCACTGCCTTGCCCTGCCTTTCCTTCGCTGACAGGTGGGACCCACGCTTATGGGTCCCACATGTCAGTGACAGAATGGTAGGATTTTTCGCGTCAGGGGATCCTCATCCCCCGACCCCTCATACCTCTCGGCCCTAACACTCATCTGCCTTTGTGTGCATGACATGCGGGCCAGACGAACTATGGCAACCATCAACTTTCTACCACAGACACACACGATTGGACGCGGTTTGCCTGCTCCGCTGCTGTGCTCCGATCCTTACTCCCGCACCATCGAATTTTCATCCAGCGGCTGTAACACATTTCGTCCCGGGCGTCAATCCTCAGCTGGAGTACTTATGTACTACAGGTAGTACCCGCCGGTGTGGCCATCTACGCCTCGTAACGCCCCAACGCCCAGCTGTGGCACCCTCGCCACGGCCATGCCACCACCAGTCGGTTCATCTCGAACGAGTGAGTCGCGAACCACGCCACCACCATGAGAATGACATGTGGGCCAGCCGCATTTAAGGTCCGCATGTCATTGACTCATAGGCCGGGCACTAAGCCACTAAAGTTCGGTCCCGTGGGCCCCGAGAGGGAAATGTAACTCCTGCGGCAGGCCTTGTGGTGCTCCCGCAGTACGAGCTTGTGCCAAAACTGGAATTTGTTTCTTACTAGTACTAGTAAGGTACATGTGCATTGCATGCATGAGATTCTGGTGGTTTGTGTATTATGCTTCTACATGTGGAGTTTTCTGGATTCTAACATGTGGCAAAATCTGGTGGAATGTAAGGTTAGGCAAGTTTGATTAACTTAGGTGAGTGTTTGGTTCAAGCCACACCTTAGGCAAGCCACACTAAGGCCCGACATGACATACACACAAAAAATGTGGCAAGATTCCCTTAGGCTTGCCAACTTGTGGCTCTCATTTTGAAGAACTAATAACTTTGCCTAAGCTTAGTTGTGGCAAAGTTAGTCATGAATTAAGTTCAACCATGGAGTCTTCTAGATTATACATGTGGCAGAATCTGGTGGATGATATCCAACGGCCAGTAGTGCTCGGATTTGCCATCTTTGTACCGTCGGATTGGCTTCATCCAACGACCAACTTTCAAAGTTTTTCACACACTATATAGGGGGTATAGATATAGATGTGCCGGTCCGTTGCAATGGATCCAAAGTATATCTATTTAGTGGAGTGCACTCTAAACACATTATCTATTTATTTTTCTCTAACCTTCCGTAGCCATGCAACCAAGCCACATAAGCTTCATGGGTGCCCCCCACATCATATTATTCATACTACGTTGATTGAAAAAAAGATAAATCACCCAAAACAAGATCTTCCCGTTTTTTGTTCCTACGATGTTGTGTCGTGCACGTACCTACTAGTTGTATAGTGGTAGTACTAGTAATATAGTATTAGGAGTACAAACTTGGTACTAGTAGGAGTAGTACTAGTACGGAATGCTCCTACTCTATCAACGAGCCCCGTCTGACACCAAATTTCTTGGCTTCCGTGCTACAGCTAGATCTTCCCCTCGTTTCTGTTTTCCAACCCGGCGGCGGGCGGGGTGTCGGTTTGCTCAACGGCGGTCCCACATGAAAGTGAAAATGCTAGGCAACACGCCTTCCCTAAGCTATGTGTCGTGCCGGACGGGCCGTGGTTGTACTCCCGATTCCCGGGCGTGTGGGGGTGCGACGCGAACGCGGCAGGCCTTTTCCTTTTACTAGCAATGTGCCCGTGCGTTGCGACGGATCCAAAGTAGTAGAATAGTAGTATTTGTTCACAAACTTGAAAGAAATCACTATTGTTTTGATATACTCCTAATATATTACTCCCTCCGTACCTAAATATTTGTCTTTTTTGAGATTTCAAATGGACTATCACATACGGATTATATAGACATATTCTAGTGTTTCTAGCAAGATGCCCGCGCGTTGCACGAAGTTGATGGAAAAGGTAAGCACAACTTATAAATTGACGGATGGAGTACTAGTTACAGTGATGCATATAATTAAGCAAAGGGATCGCACATGTCGGTATTGACTGGAACGAGAATGCAACATCACAATAAGAATTAAGGCCACGATGATGCGATCGTAGTGGTAGTTACAGAAGGCAAGAAGAAAGATGGATCCATGAACGTACGACCTCCTCCTCCTCAACTTAGTGCGCCGGGCCACCGACCGGCGGCTAAGGAGCGGCGGCTTTTCTGGCAAGGTCGAGGTGCTTCTCAGCAAAGGCATCCAAGGCTTCCAGCCGGTTGAGGAAGGCCAACGTCGTACCGTCCTCACTCGCCTTGTAGATACCTATGTACACGATTTGCTCGTACATGTGGATGTGTAGGTCGACGAATTCTTGCAGGGTGAGGTGCCTCGCTGTGAGCGCGACCTCCAGGTGGACATTCTTCGTGGCATCGGCGGGCGGGCGCAGGGCCACCAGTGCTTGAAAGAGGTTTCGGCCATGGAGGCCGATTAGGGTGGCAGGCAATGAGGAGCCCGGGCGCGCGGGCTGGAGGAGTACGGCGATGTCGTCCGCGAGCTTCTTGAGGACGGTGAACTTGTTGCTGGTGGCAACGATCATCTGGTCCAACTGAGAGTCATAGTTGGCGTCGACGACGGCCATCCACCAGCCAGTCTCCAACACCGTCTGGAGACGATCCTCGGCGCCATGCCGCAGGCCGGCGTCGTGGACCATCTGGCACAGCCGCTGGCCGCTCACGCGCATCGCCGCCATGGGTCTGGAGTGAGCTCTTTTGCGCTTAGTGTAGGTGCTTAGGCAAATGCTTAGGTGCGTACGATGTGGTAGATGCATTGGAATGGAGGGGCGCCTTTATATGAGGGCAATGAGGGCAAACTGCGTTGCATTCACATCGTGCAGCCTCTTTTCCCGGACCTCCTCCCATTACTTCCCTCATGCATTAATTGAAGGAGGATGCATTGGCCGTTCAACATATCGGGAACCGCTACTCCCTCCCTCGTCTGCATTAAAGCCGTATCGGGAACTGCGCCGCCCGCTGTCAAATCGAATACTCCCTCCGTCTAGGTGAGTATTAAGTCATCTTACGAAAACCAAATAGTAAACACATAGGCGTGGTGCATTAACTCTCACGTTGTTTCTTATTTTTTGACATAAATAGAGGAATCAACCAAGAAGAGATGTGGGGCTTGTATGCTTTTAATGACTTGAGACTATCAAACATGACATGCAGTGGTCAGTTCGTTGCACAAGAACAAATACAACCCACGTCAGCACACACGCATCTTATAGCATCACATCCAATGGCTATAAAAGATGAATGAGACCAAATTATATCTCATCTAGATGAGTTCTAGCAAAACTGTATTAATAATACTTAGTACTCCTGCGCCATGTATCATATATTAGTATCATGTAGTACTTTATTTATTGCCATGTATGACACATAGTACTCAACTCTCTCTCTTTCTTCATTTAATTCTATGACACCTCATCAAAATTGCTAAGGCTAGTACCATTACAACCAGCCTTAGCAAATACTAAACATTAAGTTCTCTCGTTTTCCTCTCCACCTTGGTCACCTAGACGGAGGGAGTATACTGCGCGGGCTTTTCCTGCGCGGTAGGCGGGGCAGTTCCGCCTAGTCGGTTCGACAGAGACGCGAGAAGACGAGGGAGTAGGCTGCTGCAAACGTAGGGCTGTGTGATTTGACAGCGAGTTACTGCTGGACAGGTGGGGCCCCGTGATTTGACTTGCCATTATCATTTTAACTGCGGCGCTACGACCGGCGTGAGTCTCCCGATTCCTGACCACCTCCATACAGGTGCCTCTCCCAATGCTCCACCATGTAGTAGAGGCTGGCTCTTGCATGAGAGCCCACTTCTCCACTTTTTCCTTGCCTCTCTTTCCTCCACATATGCAAAAATGCCATGTAAAGCGCACTATTGTACTTACTTGCTCCTACAGGTGCTTAAGCTTGCCACATAGGCATAAAGTCTGATGTGGCAAGTTAATCAAGAAGATAGTGACTAGTTTGGTGACCCAAGGAAGAAACGGTGCTAAGCGTGTGTACCTAGGTGAAAAGACAATTTTGAGTCTATAGCTTATTAAATGAAGCAAACTTAGCAAGACCATTTCATTGGAAGAGGTCACTCCTTGGCAAATGCAATAAATACTAGTACTCCCTGTGTCCCATAATATAAGAATGTTTTTGGCACTACACTAGTGTCAAAAACGTTCTTGTATTATTGGACGGAGGGAGTACGAAGAAAGAGATAGAGAAAAGTAAAAAAAAAATACACTTATAGCCAACCTTATAGCCAACCTTGTTGTAGTATGAGTGACTAAGTGATGACTATGTATGATATGCCAACATCAGATAGCCTAACGCACCATGTTAAATCTCCAAGGGCTTGAGCGACGCGACGGTCGTGGTAGGCGCGACCATGATACGGGCTGCTGGCAGCCCTTGGATCTGAGATCAAACGGTCACATGCTAAGTTGCTGTAAATTTGCGGAATAACCATCCAGGATAGGATATTCACCCATAGGTCTAGAATCACGCCATGCAACCATTCGATCTCATATCGAAGGGCTCTTGGAAGCCCGTATCATGGGAGAATGGAAAGCCACTACCTTGCCGTTCGCACGCTGGCAGTTCGCTCCTACTCGTCCCCACACGTCCTTCAATACTACGGCAGTTCGCTCCTAGTTGTCCCATCCATTCACATTACGGCAGTTCCACTAATCCTAACCCTCCTCTCAAATCCATGGTGTCCCAATTCTCCATGATCGGCAGTGAGTACAAGGTTAGAACCATCACCGGCGATGAGTTTGACGTCATCTACACTCGTTCTTCTGCGACGGTGAAAGGATGCCTTTCTCGCTTCAGACGCATGTTCGAAGACTTAGATGATGAGTGGGTCGCTGGGCTAGATGTTGAGTACACCACAGTCCTGGGATGAGAGAAGGATCTAAAGGATGACGAGAGGAAGAAGCCCGCCGTGATCCAGGTTTGCGTGCATGACTGATGCTTGGTCTACCACATATGCCATGCCGATGTTGAGTGCCAGGATTTTAAGGACTTCCTCGAGAGCAACCTAGTCAAATTCGTTACTGTAGACTTTGGTAACGACAAAGAAGTCCTGTGTCGGATAGGCCTTGTTGTAGGCAACACCTTCGACCTCCAGAAGAATCGGCTAGTGTCCTCTCCTTAGCCTTCAATGCTGACCCTGGCAGGAGCCATGGTTCATCCTTCGTACGGTAAACTGGAGAAACCTCCATACACGTTTCATCGTCATGCATGGCAGCGGAATGTACTAGATATAGACCACATCCACTACGCTGCAATGGATGGCTACCTTTGTTTCAATATCTACAAGCGTTGGATGAAGAGCAACAACCAAGTGTGCTGTTCAAGCAAAGAAGTATCGGCCAAGAGGAAGAGGGACAAGGACGAAGTCGAGGACGTGGACGAGGACTCCGAGTAAGGTGGCAGTGTCATTTCTCATGGTGGTTCTAATGCAGTGTCTACTGGAATAGTTGCAAAGTTTAATTTTAGGTGTGCTGTGGTGTGTTGTGCTAAGCCCCTAGCGGAACTATGTTATGTTTCTTCTCGTTACTTTAACTCTTTAGTACATACATACTAGTATTTCTTACATTTCATCTTTTAGTTGGTATAGTACTACCACTTGTTTCTTCACATTATATACGTACAATATATATGGCCAACATCATATAGCCAGCAGTTTAGTTGTCAAAGAATTTCAGGGTGCTTAGTTTTGTCAAAGAATTCCAGGGTGCTTAATTTTATTTGAGGGGTGGGTTGTGCACTTGTGCTAGACACCATTATTGTGACAAGCCTTTTTAATAATACCATATGCATAATATGGAGACGAGTGCTCTCTATATGTACCACCTTTTTTTAATTTCAAGTTTTGCTCCATGGCGCAATCCATCGATACTACTACTGTACAAAAGTAGAGTATATACATTTTTAAAAGGCTAGAGGGCGGGGCAGTCTAGCTCGGTCGGTTTCACGAGAGGCGAGGGCCTTTGTGATTTGACGGCTCATTACTGTTGTCAAATCGAATAGTACTGCACCGCCTGCTGCACGCCTGACGCCTCCATTAAACCCCTCCATTAAACCCGCATGCAAAACGAGAATCCTACTCCGGCCACACGTCCGTTCATGAGCGGGCCGGAATTAAACGCAACACCGGCCGAGCTCCTCCCATCCGCCCTCAGTTTAAACGAGGCCAGACGGCGGCCAAGATCCTACCATCCGCCCTCTATTTACACGACGCCAGACAGACAGCGGGCAAGAATCGCACCCCTCCGCCGCTCCCCCATCTCCTCCTTCATCATTTTCTCCACTCTTCCGATGGTTTTCCGATGAGCCTTTCTCTGGCATATTACCCGGGTGGGTGGCCCGCCGAGCCCTCCTGATACAGCGAGGCCGCTCAGTGCTTCACCAACCTCACTTGGCCTGACGGAGCCAGTTGCCGCCCCAAGCAGGCGCGTGGTTCAACAACTCGCCGCTCCAGTTCAGCTCGATGAGGAGTGGCGAGTTGCTCCACGCCGGCACCTCCCGTGTTTGTGGGCGCGCCTCCCGTGCCTGCGGCAGCGGAATGCAGGTAGAGACCGAAGCCGAGTGAGTGGAAAGAGACCAGTCAGTGGCCAGCTTCTCCGTGTCCACCGCCATCAGCAAGGAGAAGTAGAACACGGGAGGCTGCCGCCACTTGGGACCCATGAAGTCCACCGCCGAGGTGACGACCGCGGGTTCAGGTGGTTTCTTTGCTGCTTCGTCTCTTCCGAGGACCTTCGTCGACCCCGCAAGTGTCTGACGGACATGAGGAAGACAAAGGGATCCGCAGGCGGCCATTCAGAACTAAAATAGGTCTAGATACATCCATTTCTAGGAGAAGTATTTCCGGACGGAGGGAGTATTAATTATACAAGAGAGCCGGATTGGCACCTGTTAGTTCATGTAAATGTAATGAAATCTGTCATGTCCCTAGCCTTGCTATGCACTTCGACTAGCTTGTTGCTGCATCATGTTTAAATTTCATTTAAACCTAAAATGGGGATTGTTCAAACCCTATCACCAGATCAAATCAAATAGGTTCAACCTAAAATAATCCTCAATGAACCCAAAATGCATTTGGAAATGTTCATGATTTTTGATAAAGGTGAAACCTCTGCCAATAATGATGAGCATATTTCTTGGCCATTTATGGATTTTTGAATTAACTCATAAAGTATTTGAAATTGGGCATTTGAATTCTATAAATAATTTAAATTCTCAAATAATTCTGAAACTAAATGTGGGCTGTTGCATATATTTCAAAAGGTGCCCACAATTATTTTCAGGATTTTTAGAAGTGCTCTGGTATTTTTAATAAAGCCCAAACAACTACAGAAAAATAGAAAACAGAAATAGATAAAAGGGTGAGAGAGAAAGGAAACTTCCTGGGCCACCTACGTGCAGCCGCACCGGCCCAGCTCCTGTTCCGGCCCAGCCCACCACCGCCTGGCTGCCTGTCGCCTTCCTGCTGGGACAGTAGGACAGGGGCGTGTGCCCGCGGCGCACACGCACGTGCAACGCCACCTCCTGCATGCATGTTGCCTCCCCGACGCTGCTACGGATGCCATGCACCCCCTTAGGCCTCTCTCGACTCGCTCCCGTGCTCATCCCCTTCCCTCCTGCTCTCCCTCTTGCTCCGCACCTCGGACCCGAACGGAGCCGCCGCCACCGATGCCGATTGCCGCAGCCACCGTGCTCCCCTCGCTTCACCGACGTGCCAAGAAGCTCCGTCTCGTCCCCCTCTTCCTCCTCACAAAGACAGAAGGTGTGCCGGAAGCCCTGGATGTTGCCAGCTCCGCTGTTCCCCTCCTCAGCCACCGAGGATCACCGTCGTCGATTCTTCGCCGTCCGGCCTACCCCGAGACTACCGAGCATCTTTTCGTGACCGTGGTGAGCCCCTGGTCATTTCTCCCCTAACCCCACTTCCGTTTGGTCGTCGTAGCCGTCACCCCCTTGCTTACCGTAGCCGCCGCCGCATGGGCTCATCGCCGGCGAAGCCCAGGTGAACTTTTGGTCCCGTGCGTGCGCCCGTTGCACTCGCAACGTCTTGTAGAGCAAAACTAGCGCGACAGCTGGCTCGTTTGCAAGCCGCAGCGCCAACCTCGCACACACCCGAGCTCTGGCCGCCGCCTCGCTCGCCGTTGTTGCTATTTCTGACCGCCCCGGCATCGCCCATGGCTACCACCCGATGCGCCCCATCGCGCCGCAGCCATAGAGCTCAACCCCGCCTCCTCCTGTCGTCGGAGTCGCCGGAACGAGCGACGCTGCCTCGTCTGTGTGTCACCGGCGGTTAACCGCCGAAGTGGCCAGCATAATTCGTGCCTAATCGCACTGCTAATTACCCACCACAGTCCCTGATAGCTGGGCCCCACTACCTAACTAACCACAGTTTATTTCCTATTTAGTTTTAATTAGCAACAGCGGCCCCACGCGTCAGCTTTGACCAAGCTGACGTGTCCATTGACTGGGCCCACATGTTAGCGGCACCAACCAGCCCCAGTCACTGACCAGTGGACCCCACTGGTCAGGTTTGACCTAGTCGACGTCTGTTGACCTGCTGAGGTCAGCATGACGCAATGCTGATGCAGTAAATGGTTTTCTGGATTTAAAATAAATCAGAATATCCAGAAAATGTCCTAAACTTCTAAAAATCATAGAAATTCAACCGTAACTCCAAATGAAGCAAGTTATATATGAAAAATGATCAGAAAAATCCAATCTATCCATCTGTACTGTTTTCATGCATGTTAGAACAACTTATGGCTACTGTTTAGGACATATCAAATGAATAGCATTTAAATAACCACATGTGGAGTTTGAATTTGAACCTTGGATTCAAACCAACTCCATTTAACCTGCTGCTAGTTGCACTAGCTCAAACCACATCATATTGCCATGTCATGATCATGCATCATATTGTGCATTGCATTGATTGTGTTCTTCCTTGTTTGCCGGTATTTGTCCCCTCTCGACAGACGTGGTTTCGACAAAGAGTTCGATGACACTGATGAAGAAACTATATTATCTTCAGAAGTGACTGGCAAGCAAAACCCCCTTGTTCATTCCGATACAATCCCACTCTCTCGCTCCTGCTCTCTTTTCCTGCATTAGGACAACAATGATTCAACTATTACATGCTGCGGTAGTTGAACCCCTTTTCCTCTACATGAACTGTCATTGCCATAGTAAATAGATGAAACCCACTAGCTTGAGTAGGAGTTGTTTGAGCCCTGATGTGCCTACTCATTCATACTTTTTTGTCATGCCTGCTACTGCTTAGAGTTGAGTCAGGTCTGATTCATCGGGGATGAATTGGAATGTGGTGAACATGTCCTACTGTTGAGAGCTAAGTGTGTGAACACGATTTGGTAAAAGGTAGCGGTGAGAGGCCATGTAGGAGTACATGGTGGGTTGTCTCATTGCAGCCGTCCTCAGGAACTGAGTTCTGTGTTTGTGATCCATGAACAGCTACTACCACGCATTGGAATGCTTAAGTGCCCCTCTCGACGTATTAATCAACCCGATCTCTGTCCAGGAGTTGCAACTACTTTCTGGTGTTTGTAGGTAGTGTTAGTAGTCTACCAAGTGGCACCCGGTACAGGTGGGCTTGGGACAGACTAGGCACAGTGGCCCGGTGTACCAAGTGGCACCCGGATGGTGGACTTGGGAACCCTGCACACATCGTTTGGGGCCGTGATCGACACCCCGGCCGGATCTCCTTGCGGATGTAACCCGAATAGGCGATAAACCAGGACGAGAGACTTGTGTGGTTAGTCAAGTCGTGGCTGACTCCCCCGCCAGGCTTCCGCTTGAAGGTTGCCAAGATACACGAGGTGTACATGGCGATAAGTGGCGAGAGCGTGTGTGAAGAAGTACACCCCTGCAGGGTTAATATGATCTATTCGAATAGCCGTGTCCGCGGAAAAGGACTTCTGGGTTGCCTATACAGTTCATAGACAAGTGAAAGTGGATACTCTAAAATACGCAAGATAAGCGTGAGTGCTATGGATGGCGTTCTCGTAGGGAGACGGGAGCGGATCCATAGTGGTGTATTGATATGGTGAATATGTGGACTCGTGTGCGCCACCTCAAAAGAGTTACTTGCAATCGTAGTTCAGGATAGCCACCGAGTCAAAGATGGCTTGCTGCAGTTAAACCCCACCATTCCCTTTGTTGATAATGATGCATGTGTCGTTAGATTTGATGTAAGTCTTGCTGGTTATATTTGTACGCATGTTTGCCTATTTTACGTTTTTGCAGAGAGACTTCAGTCTCACTAGTAGTACCGTGTGGACTTCGACGTTTAGCTTGTTAGCTCAGCTACGATCTTGTGCCCTCGGCAGGATCTGGTAGATAGTCAGGCTTTCCAGCCTTTTTCATTTATAGTTGTCTGTACCCAGACATGTTGAGCTTCTGCTTGTTCTTTGACTTGTATGCTCTGAGTGTTGGGTCATGAGACCCATGTTTGTAATATCTCGCTCCTTGGAGCCTATTGAATAAAATACTTGAGTTGTAGAGTCATGTTGTGATGCCATGTTGTATTTGCACATATCGAGCATATTGTGTGTATGTTATTGAAATGCTTAGTATGTGTGGGATCTGACTATCTAGTTGTTTATCCTTGGTAGCCTCTCCTACCGAGAAATGTCTCCTAGTACTTCCACTGAGCCTTGGTAGCTTGCTACTGCTCCAGAACACTTAGGCTGGCCGGCATGTGTCCTTCTTCGTTCCAGTGTCTGTCCCTTCGGGGAAATGTCACGCGGTGTCTAGCGGAGTCCTGTTAGCCTGCTACAGCCCGGTTTACCGGAGTCCTGCTAGCCCAGTTGCTACAGCCCGGATTCACTCGCTGATGACCGACACATTCGTTGCTGGGTCATGTATGCCTGTCCCTGTAAGTTAGTGCCACTTTGGGTTCACGACTAACCATGTCAGCCCGGGCTCCTTGTCATATGGATGCTAGCGACACTATCATATACGTGTGCCAATAGGCGCAAACATTCCCGGGCCTGGTAAGGCGACACCCGTGGGAATACCGTGCGTGAGGCCGCAAAGTGATATGAGGTGTTACATGCTAGATCGGTGTGGCATTGAGTCGGGGTCCTGACAGCTTTGGTATCAGAGCTTGATTGCCTGTAGGATTACCAAGCCAAACTGGTCGAAGTTGAGTCTAGAAATGCTTTAGTTATATGTAGGGGAATTGATTGTGGGATGGGAACGTAAGGCTCTTTTTACTCCTTTACCTTATGCCATTCCGATCTGAGTCAACCTCTTCTTTTCTACGGGGATTAAGAACTAGGCTTCTCGTCTATCTATCAGGGTCACGTGTTACTAATCCGTAGACTTATAGGATTGATGGGATTAAGCCTTAGTTCAGCTCCTACTATCTTCTGTATGTTCATATTTGATCTCAGAACCTTGATATTATGATGATCGAGTGGTTATGCCACCATTTTTGTAGCATGTCTCAAATCTTTTCGAGCATTTATAGCCGTTATGCTGTCCGAGTCATCCCAGGTTTCTAAATAGTCTGATGCATTTGCAGATCCCCCTTTCCATTTCCGATGTTTCTTTAGGCCAGGTTAATCACACTAACTGCTGAGTTGAGGTACTCTATGGCCTCGACGTAAATGTTCGACCTATTATCATGACCCTAGAAGTCTTAAAGAACCATATAGTAATCTAGCCATGTTTAGTGTCCCAGTGTGATGATTCTGGCCATTATTCTCGAAAGCATCCCGTGATGCCACTTAGTAGTAGGTATTCTACTACTGGGTTTTGAACCCGAGATTCACCCTACTTACCTCTGTTGATAGTGTTTGCTTGTTCCTTTAGGTTATTAGTAACTCTTGAGATAGTCCTCGAGATTCATGGTATATCCTTCTTCCAATACCATGAACCAATATGGCAGAAGTTCGGGAACCAAAAGATCACAACAAGAGTGCTCTCGATGAGTTCTCCATTCTATATTGTGACTTTGCCAGTTCAACCTTTCTGCATGGGTTACATGGAAGAAATATGTTGAATTCGTTTGACATGCTAGTCCATGCATCCACAACTCAGAAAATCATATGTTCTGTTGGGTTGTCCCTCTTTAGTTATCCTTTGACTTCATCTATCAATTGATAGTCAAGAGTATGTGTGCATTCGTTCATCGATGCCATTACTCTTGTGGTTCGTCAAGCCATTCTATCGCGGAATGACTAGGAGAAACAAACTCCAATACCTTATCCATTTCTAGGATTGGGTCAAAGTAGTTGTATTCCCCAAATCAAATGCCAAATAGGCTTTTGTTCTGTTCTACCTTGGAGTATTACCCTATTTACGTCAGGAATGTCATGAGAATTGTACCTTCTCTTATGAATTCTTGACTTAGTGATACTTCTCGCCATCATTATTCATTCCTCGGTTCCGTGTTGTCGCAACCGGAGTGCCAACAAGTGAATCGTGATGTGTGAAATCTATATTCCTAGCAACCATGTTGCATAGTGATTAATGGACGATAATCTCATTCTTAGTGTGTTGGTTATGGAATCATCATGCTAAGATTGATCGTGCTACCTAGTCTATTCTCCTGGTGCACTCCTGGATCGATGATTTAGGATTATTTCAAATCTTCGCTCTATTGATCATATCGTCTTGTCCTGAATGGCAAGATTGTTCTCGAGCTTATTAACATATCGGTGGTTCGTGATTTTCTGAATATCTTCTCGGAAGTATCACCAAGTTGTCACCTGACCGCTATGTTGAGCTCGTGATCAAGTTGGTTCCCTATAAACCACCCTTTCTCCAAGCATCTGTGTCGGATACCCTGAGCTAGTTGGTTAAGCTAAACAACAACTTGGAGAGTTGGAAGATAAAAGCTTGCCTAACTTAGTTCATTTCCAAAGGGATATCTTGTGTTTGTGTGTTTGTTGTAGAAAGATGATTTCTTCATTGATTGGTCCTCGTGATCAGTTGTTGAACCTATCGTCTTGCCCAAACCTTGGTTTGAGTGTGGGCCATCATCAAATCAAGTTAGAACCAACGATATTCATAATGTTGTCTTACTCGTGGTTGATTCCTCGAGCATACACCATTACATCTTTTGGTCTGACCAATACTATCACATTGTTCACATAATGGTGGAAGTCCAGTGATATGGAAATTCCGATGAGTTGCTGTTGAGCCCATCAGCGGCATTTTGTCTCCACCATGATTTGTGTTGCACATCCAGCTTGTGTTGGAAACTTGTGTAAGCATTTTCTTCATGCCCCGTTCATGAAGCATATGTTCGGATGAAAGAAGTGACCTCCTCTAATTCATGTGCATTTGATGCAAGTTGCCGCCGTGAATTCGAGAAAGTCAATGTTGCCTCCTCTGGAACCATCTCAAGTCAGTCATGCATGTGCGAAGTATGCTATGGTTTGATAGGCTCGCTACCTCCATTCTATATGTGTCCCTAGCACACCAAGCCACTGACTGATTTGTTCAAGGAGAAGGAGTTCCTTCATAAGAGCTAATCCGGACTTATGAAGAACTTCGATATCCTCGTTGATGGTTCCCAACCAGAACTCGGTAGTGTTTTATTGTAAGACTACCATGTGGGCATGCTTGTCTGGGACAACGTGTTCACATGTTTGTAGCAGAACCAGCTCATGTTTTGGAGCTTACTACCATAGTCCATTTCCTGAGAATCTTGCAATGTCATCTCGTCGATTTGTGTTGCAAACTATAATTTTTCTTTCTAGACTTGGTGAGTCTGGAATATTCTGACACCAACCAGATCTGAATCTCAGGCAGATATGATGGTTGGAACATTTCCCAAGAACCATAATATTGGTCACTCGATAACCGGTGAAGTGGATGTCGTGGCCAACACACCCAACCGGAAGGCCTATTATTGTATTATCTTGTTTGAGGAAGTTGGCCTCCTCCCCATAAGGATTTCGTAGGACTTACCTCCGTAGTTATTCCTTATGGATTCTTGAGCTCCTGAAGTCCGACCTGTTACTTGATGTTCTAGACACCAAACCATTTCAACGAATGGGTTACGCTAGCACATCAAGGAGAACATTAGAAGTGGAGTGCTAAATGTCTCTCGATCGATCATCCAGATTTTCTTTCCTTGGCCTCACTAAGGTGAAATCTGAGAAATTGTTATCTTCCTTTGCATCTGCATCGTCCACCACTATTCAGCATGGTAGTATGATGTGTCGCCAGGATCCTCAGCTTGGATGTTGGTAAAACCTTGATGAATATGGAGATGCTCAAGTTTCTGAGCACGCACAAGCGCTAGGTGTTATCATCGGCACTAACTAGGATTGCTCTCAGTTTCCTCGGTTATGCTATAACCTTTCAAATAGTGGATTCACTCTCTACTATTGAGCTTCTCCCCAGTTACTAAAATCATCCCTTGTGTTGTTTTCAACAAGGTAATCCACATCATCCATTCTAATCCGGGTATGTCATTCTACCGAACTCCTCCAAATGATCGATTGTGATTTGCTTTAAGCTGGAATAAATAGTTTCAATCATCTTAAATCAAAGGTAATTCTTTTTGCCACTTAAGGGATGATTCTATGAGTCACCTTCCCCAAGGTGTCTCGTTAAGGTATCATGACAACTCAATTCCTCGCTACGTTGACAACCATTCACCACCCTCTTAAGTATGGAATTGTTGTCTACCTAGTGAACCCTCGTCATCTGTTTCACCCCATCCCTTTGGATGTGTGTTTCGTCTCCCAGCTCGAGAGATGTTGCTGTGTCTCATTCCGAGAGTTGATCCTGAGTTGTTCGATCTTCGAGAAGATTGATCCTTCTAGAGTTTCCTTCTCCTCTCGTTGTCATGTTGGCTGGAGTTCTCAGAGCAAGACGTCGAGACAAAGATGGTGATCGAATCGACATTCCTATGAAGTGCACGTTGGATCACAAAGATTGTGTTAGTTTTGTGTCCCCACTGTCTCCTTACCTCACGTCTTGAATCTCGGGTTGAGATTCTTGTTAGTGGGGGTGAGTTGTCACGTCGCTAGCCTTGCTATGCACTTCGACTAGCTTGTTGCTGCATCTTGTTTAAATTTCATTTAAACCTGAAATGGGGATTGTTCAAACCCTAGCACCAGATCAAATCAAATAGGTTCAACCTAAAATAATCCTCAATGAACCCAAAATGCCTTTGGAAATGTTTATGATTTTTGATAAAGGTGAAAACCTCTGCCATAAATGATGAGCATATTTCTTGGCCATTTATGGATTTTTGAATTGACTCATAAAGTATTTGAAATTGGGCATTTGAATTCTATAAATAATTTAAATGCTCAAATAATTCTGAAACTAAATGTGGGCTATTGCATATATTTCAGAAGGTGCCCACACTTATTTTCAGGATTTTTAGAAGTGCTCTAGTATTTTTAATAAAGCCCAATCAACTACAGAAAAATAGAAAACAGAAAGAGATAAAAGGGTGAGAGAGAAAGGAAACTACTTGGGCCACCTACGTGCAGCCGCACCGGCCCAGCTCCTGTTCCGGCCCAGCCCACCACCACCTGGCTGCTTGTCGCCTTCCTCCTTGGGACAGTAGGACAGGGGCGTGTGCCCGCGGCGCGCACGCACACGCAACGCCACCTCCTGCCTGCCTGCTGCCTACCCGACGCCGCTACGGATGCGTCGCACCCCCTCAGGCCTCTCTCGACTCCCTCCTATGCTCATACCCTTCCCTCCTACTCTCCCTCTCGCTCCGCACCTCGGACCTGAACGGAGCCGCCGCCACCGACGCCGATTGCCGCAGCCACCGTGCTCCCTTCGCCTCGCCGACGTGCCAAGAAGCCCAGTCTCGTCCCCCTCTTCCTCCAGACCTAGACAGAAGGTGCCGGAAGCCCTGGATGTCACCATCTCTGTTGTTCCCCTCCTCAGCCACCGAGGATCGCCGCCGTCGATTCGTCGCCGTCCGGCCTGCCCCGAGACTGCCGAGCATCTCTTCGTGACCGTGGTGAGCCCCCGGTCATTTCTCCCCTAACCCCGCTTCTGTTTGGTCGTCGTAGCCGTCGTCCCCTTGCTTACCATAGCCGCCGCCGCACGGGCTCATCACCGGTGAAGCCCCGGTGACCTTTTGGTCCCGTGCGTGCGCCCGTTGCACTCGCAACGTCCCGTAGAGCAAAACTAGTGCGATAGCCGGCTCGTTTGCAAGCCGCAGCGCCAACCCTGCACCCACCCGAGCTCCGGCCGCCACCTCGCTCGCCGTCGTTGCTGTTTCTGACCGCCTTGGCATCGCCCACGGCTACCACCCGACGCGCCCCATCGTGCGGCAGCTGTAGAGCCCAAACCTGCCTCCTCCCGTCGTCGGAGTCGCCGGAACGAGCGACGCCACCGCGTCTGTGTGTCACCGGTGGTTAACCGCCGACGTGGCGGCTTAATTAGTGCCTAATCGCACTGCTAATTACCCACCACATCCCTGACAGCTGGGCCCCTTTGCCTAACTAACCACAGTTTATTTCCTGTTTAGTTTTAATTAACAACAGCGGCCCCATGCATCAGCTTTGACCAAGCTGACGTGGCCATTGACTGGGCCCACATGTCAGCGACACCAACCAGCCCCAGTCACTGACCAGTGGACCCCACTGGTCAGGTTTGACCTGGTCGACGTCTGTTGACCTACTGAGGTCAGTATGATGCAATGCTGATGCAGTAAATGATTTTCGAGATTTAAAATAAATCAGAAAATCCAGAAAAAGTCCTAAACTTCTAAAAATCATAGAAATTCAACCGTAACTCCAAATGAAATAAGTTATATATGAAAAATGATTAGAAAAATCCAATCTATCCATCTGTACTGTTTTCATGCATGTTAGAATAACTTATGGCTACTGTTTAGGAAAAATCAAATGAATAGCATTTATATAACCACATGTGGAGTTTGAATTTGAACCTTGGATTCAAACCAACTCCATTTAACCTACTGCTAGTTGCACTAGCTCAAACCACATCATATTGCCATGTCATGATCATGCATCATATTGTGCATTGCATTGATTGTGTTCTTCCTTGTTTGCCGGTATTTTTCCCCTCTCGATAGATGTGGTTTCGACGAAGAGTTCGATGACACCGATGAAGAAACTATATTATCTTCAGAAGTGCCAGGCAAGCAAAACCAACTTGTTCATTCCGATACAATCCCACTCTCTCGCTCCTGCTCTCTTTTACTGCATTAGGACAACAATGATTCAACTGTTACATGTTGCGGTAGTTGAACCCCTTTTCCTCTGCATGACCTGTCATTGCCATAGTAAATAGATGAAACCCACTAGCATGAGTAGGAGTTGTTTGAGCCCTGATGTGCCTACTCATTCATGCTTGTTTGTCATGCTTGCTACTGCTTAGAGTTGATTCAGGTCTGATTCATCGGGGATGAATTGGAATGTGGTGAACATGTCCTACTGTTGAGAGCTAAGTGTGTGAACACGATTTGGTAAAGGTAGCGGTGAGAGGCCATGTAGGAGTACATTGTGGGTTGTCTCATTGCAGCCGTCCTCAGGAACTGAGTTTTGTGTTTGTGACCCATGAACAGCTACTACCACGCATTGGAATGCTTAAGTGCCCCTCTCGACTCATTAATCAACCCGATCTCTGTCCAGGAGTTGCAACTAGTTTTTGGTGTTTGTAGGTAGTGTTAGTAGTCTACCAAGTGGCACCTGGTAAAGGTGGGCTTGGGACAGACTAGGCACAGTGGCCCGGTGTACCAAGTGGCACCCGGATGGTGGACTTGGGAACCCTACACACATCGTTTGGGGTCGTGAGCGACACCCCGGCCAGATCTCCTTGCGGATGGAACCCTAATAGGCAATAAACCTGGACGAGAGACTTGTGTGGTTAGTCAGGTCGTGGCCGACTCCCTTGCCAGGCTTCCGCTTGAAGGTTGCCGAGATACACGAGGTGTACATGGCGGTAAGTGGCGAGAGCGTGTGTGAAGAAGTACACCCCTGCAGGGTTAATATGATCTATTCAAATAGCCGTGTCCGCGAAAAAGGACTTCTGGGTTGCCTATACAGTTCATAGACAAGTGAAAGTGGATACTCTAAATTACGCAAGATAAGCGTGAGTGCTATGGATGGTGTTCTCGTAGGGAGATGGGAGCGGATCCATAGTGGTGTATTGATATGGTGAATATGTGGACTCGTGTGCGCCACCTCAAAAGAGTTACTTGCAATCATAGTTCAGGATAGCCACCGAGTCAAAGCTGGCTTGCTGCAGTTAAACCCCACTGTCGGTGTCAAAACTGGCGGATCTTGGGTAGGGGGTCCCGAACTGTGCGTCTAGGAGGATGGTAATAGGAGACGAGGGACACGATGTTTTACCCAGGTTCGAGCCCTCTTGATGGAGGTAAAACCCTACGTCCTGCTTGATTAATATTGATGATGTGTATTACAAGAGTGGATCTACCACGAGATCAAGGAGGCTAAACCCTAGAAGCTAGCCTATGGTATGATTGTTGTAATGGTTGTGTGTCCTACGGACTAAAGCCCTCCGGTTTATATAGACACCGGAGAGGGCTAGGGTTACACAGAGTCGGTTACAATGGTAGGAGATCTACATATCCGTATCGCCAAGCTTGCCTTGCACGCCAAGGAAAATCCCATCCGGACACGGGACGAAGTCTTCAATCTTGTATCTTCATAGTCTTGGAGTCCGGTGGACGATGATAGTCCGGCTGTCCAGACACCCCCTAGTCCAGGACTCCCTCAGTAGCCCCAGAACCTGGCTTCAATGATGACGTGTCTGGCACGCATAATGTTCGGCATTGCAAGGCGGGTTCCTCCTCCGAATAATCCATAGAAGATTGTGAACACTAGGATAGTGTCCGGCTCTGCAAAATAAATTCCACATTCCACCGTAGAGAGAATAATATGTACACAAGTTCAATCTGCTGACGTATTTCGTGGCATGACGTCACACCACTACCAAGCCTTTACTTGAATCGTTTTTTATTATACCACCTCAGCGCGTTTAGCGAAGCGGTTTCCTTGGCACGTCTTGTCGAAGCAGAGATCGTGTTCCCCTTATTCCGGGATTCTCATCAATACGGACGTGGGTAACCCAACCACGCCCGTCGCCACACCTCCTCTATCGAAGGCGAGTCCTGAACGGTCACGGAGACGGCTCTTGGTATTCTCCCTCTTTATAATAGGACCAAGGCTCGTTTCTTTTCTTCAATCTTCCATCGAATCCTCTCCTTGCTCCAAGTTCCAACACCCAGAGCCCCAGATTCAAGCGCTTCGGACCTTCAACAATGTCCGGCTCCGACCTTCAGGGCCGGTGGATGCCCTCCTCCGTCACGGAGGAGGACATGCTAAAGTTGCGAGAGGCCAAGTACCTGTCCTACGAGATTTCGCACAGGTTGCCCGCCGAAGGGCAGGCCATCCCCACCCCCGAGCCCGGCGAGTATGTCGTCTTTGTATCCCACCTCCGTCGGGGTTTAGGCTTCCCGACGGATCCTTTTGTGAGAGGGCTCATGTTTTACTATGGGTTGGAATTCCACGACTTGGCTCCGGAGTCCATCCTCCATATTTCCACATTTATTGTCGTTTGCGAAGCCTTCCTCCGCGTCACCCCCACTTCGGATTGTGGATGAAGACCTTCAATGTGGAGCCGAAGATGATCGGGGGGCGTCAAGCAGAGTGCGGCGGGGCAGCCGTAAGCAGGAGGGCCGATGCCCCGTGGCCCGAGGGCTCCTTCCAAGAGAAGCTCGGCTTGTGGCAGCGGGAGTGGTTCTATATCACCACTCCGAAGGGCAGCAGGTAGAAGCCGCCGCCCTTATTTCGCTCGGGACATCCACGACGGTTGATGTCGTGGGTCAACCAAGGGCTCAATTGGGGGCCGTCAAAGGACGTGCCCCTACTGCAGGGCCGGATTCGAGACCTCCAAGCGAGGGAGATCGATCTGGTTGTGGTAATGCAAGTCATGCTGATTAGGCGTCTCCTGCCCTGCAAACGCCGCCCTCTCCGGCTGTGGGAGTTTAATCCGGAGGGACCACGGATTCTTCAACACTTCATGGGTATGACACCCGTGGAGATGTACAAATTATTCTTCGGACCACGAGTGGCATGTCCGGAATTGACCGAGGATGTCGGGCTAAGCTGCAATCGCCCGGATACAGAAGTAAGTAGTTCCGAGTCCGGACATACCGTCTGTTTGT
Organism: Triticum aestivum; assembly: GCF_018294505.1. Lineage (NCBI taxonomy): Eukaryota > Viridiplantae > Streptophyta > Magnoliopsida > Poales > Poaceae > Triticum > Triticum aestivum. Next base: position 175,112,580 of record NC_057807.1, on the reverse strand, counting down.
CTTTCTATGATTCGCCTTTTAACCAGTTGCCCCTTAACAGGAGTGGATAGCGCAAGAAAAGCTGATACGGTGTCCGCCCCCCCTCCCAGAGACCGTGACGGATCCCATGCTGGTCAGGATGTTGGAGGTTGCGCCTTCAAAAGAAGGCGAAGGGGAAAATAGGGGAGCTACCGCCTCACCAAAGGAGGCTCTTGAAGAAGGGGGGATCGAGAATCCCTCCCTCCAGGGGGAGAAGAGGACCGCCTCCGAAGATCCGAAGGCCAAAGCCCCTAAGCGGGGGAAGAAGTTTTCATCAGAGGGTCCTGCGTCCGGGGAGGTCCCGGCCGCACAGTCTCCCCTAAAGAATCAGCCCTCCAGCGAGCCGTAAGTAGAAAGAAGGGAGTTCGGTGATAAGAGACATCCCTATTTGTGCTTCTGAGGATAACCGAAGTTTTTACCTTGTAGTTCGGATCTCCGACCTTCTCAGATGAGCTCGTCTTCGGGGGACCTTCGTCCGGAGATGATGGAGAGCGAGACGCCTCCGTCTGCTGCGCCGTCAGATAGGGCGGACGAGCCTGAAGTGTCATCACGGAGGGTATCCCCGAGCCCGGCAGAGCCGAAGAGTTCGGCGCCGACTAGTGTTCGGCCGGGGGAGCTGAAGGATCTGCTTGAGAGGGCGTCCATCTCAGAAGATCACCATGCATTGATGAATATGGTGATTGGAAGGATTTCGTCCGCCGAAAGCGGATTGCATAATGCCGTCAGGAGTTTGCTGGCGGGGTTTGAGGTACGTAAAAATGACACACCTTTTGACAGTTTTGCACATGGAAGTGCGCCCTGTATAGATAGTAGCCCCTGAGACTCGGTAGGTTGTCGAAAGCGACAGCGTGCCGAGGATCAAAATCGCAGGTTTCAATCTTCACCGTTCCTATGCAGGTGGCGGATCGTCCGGGGGCCAGCCGGACTGATGGAGTTGCCGAACTAAAGCGGCAACTCGACGTTGCAGATGTGGACATCGCGCTAATCAACAGGCGACTTGACGAATCGCAAGGTAAGTTTTTTTTTTCCGCAGTCACCTAGTAAGGGAGCCGAAGCCCATCGCTTATAATATTTGTGCTTGACGCAGATGGTGCTGCTGATGTGGAGAGCCTTCGGGCTGAACTTGCTCAAGCGAAGGAGCAAGCCAGAAGGAGTAATGCGGCGGCCTTGAGGGCGGCCAAGGAGTTAGAAGCCGAAAGGGCTGCACACTGCCGAAGCAGGGAAGAGATGGCCGAAATGGCCGTGAAGTTAAAAGATGCTACCGACCGCACTGAGGCTCTTGAAAAGGAGCGCCTATCGGAGCGAGAAGACCTGGGGAAGGCCACCGCCGAAGCCAAGGACACCCGATCTGCAATGCGGGCTATAAAGGAGGAGCTGCACCAAGCCGGAGACATTGTGGCTGGCAAGCCCTTTCTACTGCGCCGAAGGTTTACGGATCCTAAGTATGCTCAACTTGGCCAGCTGTGGGGTCCGGAGGATCCTTATATGGACTTAGCGGCAAGTGCGGCGGATGCCGTTGTGCACTTCCGGAGCCAGAAGGATCACAAGACGGAAGAGCTGTTTTGGTCTCAATTCCATAGTCCGGATCGTTCACTTCCGCTGACCGATCGGTTGGCCGAATGGGTTGAGCTGAATAGGTTGTCCGGGCTTGCCATGACGGATATCGTGACTCATGTCTGGCCGGATAGGCCCAAGCCGAAGAGCTATTTTGGCTTGTTGCAGCAATTTCTTGTGGCGGTGCCGCATATCAAGGCGATGAAGCGGTCAGCCTGCATAGAGGGTGCGCGGATGGCACTTGCCCATGTGAAGTCACATTGGACAGAGATGGATGCCGCCGCTGTTGCGACCCAGGGTTCGGATGAGAACCGGTTACCCGCCGAGCACTATTTTGGGGAAGTTCTGCGTGGTGCTCGTATAATAGAGTCGCAGTGCTCGAAAAATGTCACGTTCAAATGAACATTTTATTTTGTAAAACAATGTTTATGATATAGGCGCTTTTTGTACTTGTGCGTTCAAGTATTGAAATATCTCCTGTGCGGCCGTTTATGTATACGTATGTATAACCTGAAAGATGGCAGTCGTCGGCTTCAGCCCCCACGCAAAAGGTGCGGGGGTGTTCGCAAAAATAGCGCATTTTCACACTTAATCCGACGTCTCGGTCCGGTTTAAGGAGGTGGTAGCGTAGCAAACGAGGCAACCGGACTATAATGCTTTATCACTTTCACTTAGCCATTGGAGTTCGAGGGTGGGACTACGATATAGCCCCTGGGGGCACCGCGCTCTCCAAATTCGGGGCATGTATGTGCCTGACCGGGAAATGGTCCTTCGTCGAAGCGGAGGAATTCTAAACATTCCGGTGGTCGATCGAGTGGTTGACCAGTCTCTCGATGTATCATCACAGTCAGTTTTCGGCTTTCTCTACTGAGGTGCTCGCCCAGCCGAACTGGGGCACAATCGCAGTAGTTCTCCTGGTGCCGCGTTAGCCGATTATACAGAACGTAAGGCAGCAAAACACAGGAGCCCGGCAAACCTAACATTTGACCAAAGAAATGATTCGGAGCTGATGCATATAAGGCCTAACTCGAGACGCCGAACACTCCCTAAGGTGTTCGGTCTTTATAATAACGGCCGGAACAATGCCCTAAGCCCCTTGTGTCCAGGTACGGGCGAGGTCCTCTGGCGCGGCCGATGCCAAAACGTCAGTCTCCTCTCTGGTTATCATGAAAAACCAGGGGATTATAGCAACAAGAGACAGTAAAAAAGGTTTACGCAGGGTCTTAATCTGAAAAGAATCCTTGCAACGGGTCCCTACTGCACGTCTGCGCCTGTGTCTCTGTTGTGCCGTTATCCTGGACGGGTGTGCATGGTGTTCATCTGTAAAAAGAGAGGAACTTAGTTTGAAAAGAAATCGTGCGAAAAGTGCATAAAAATTAAAATATTAATAAATTAATAAAGCTAAGTCTATATTAGCTCATTGTTGCTTATATGCGCAGCCCCTTGTGAAGGGGTGTGCAGCGAGGGAGCCCCTAGCTTATTTATGCCGGACTCGTCTAGCCGTGTCCAGGGTCTTTGAATGACCCTCTTAATGAAATGATGCCACGTGGACCGGGCATTTTGAGTGTAAGAGACGCGTAATGTGGTATTGCGTTAAAGCGGACAAAAGCTTCACGTCCCAATAGTGCTTGATAGCTACTTTTGAATGGGGCGACATGAAAGATTAGCTTTTCGCGTCGGAAGTTGTCCGGTGACCCGAACACAACTTCTAGTAGTAAGGAGCCTGTGCACTTGGCATAAGGGCCTGGCGTCACTCCTTTAAAGGAAGTGCGGCTATGTCGAATTTTAGTAAGGTCTATCCCCAATCTGCAGATGGTGTTCGGATATAGCAGGTTTAAATCGCTGCTGCCGTCCATCAGGACTTGTGTAAATTGTAGTCCGTCGATTATGGGATCCAATATAAGAGCAGTCCATCCTGCGTTTCGAATGCTTCTCGAATAATCCAGGTGGTCGAAAGTGATTGGTTTTAACATCCAACTTCAAGGTTCCGCTGGGGTGGACCGTGCGACACCTATCTTAACGGGTGCCGCATTATTTTTCCGTGTTATCACATGAAGTGAGTTTACTGCTTTGACTTCTTGTGGGAAAGCCTTTTGTTTTTCGGTGTTCTGCTGGTGAGGTTCGCCATCGTCCTCGCTTGGCGTGTCGAGCCCCTTGTGTTCGTCATTGAGTCTGCCGGACTGTTTAAAAACCCAACAATCTCGGTGGGTGTGGTTTGCAGGCCTTCCAGAGGTACTGTGGATTTGACATATCCGATCCAAAATTTTGTTTAAGTTGGATAGCTCATCACTGTTGTCCTTAAGAGGCAGTGTTTTGTTGTTTGGCCGCGAGCTTTTGAATCCGGCGTTGACCGCCGTATTCTTTGGGCTTTTTTATTTATTCCGGCGCTGATCCTTTCTGCGCCGTGATTTGCCGTTTCCATCTCTGATCTCGGATGTACTCGGGTCACTGGTGTTGCATCTTGCTAGCCAGCTGTCCTCCCCCGTGCAAAAGCGGGTCATGAGGCTTGTTAGCGCGGCCATTGTCCTCGGCTTCTCTTGGCCGAGGTGTCTGGCAAGCCATTCGTCACGGACATTGTGTTTAAAAGCTGCTAAGGCTTTCGCGTCCGGACAGTCGACTATTTGGTTCTTTTAGGTAAGGAACCTGTTCCGGAATTTGCGCGCTGACTCTCCGGGCTATTGAGTTATATGACTTAGATCGTCTGCATCCGGAGGGCGGACATAAGTCCCTTGAAAATTTGCTCTAAACGTGTCCTCGAGCTCTTCCCAACTTCCAACAGTGTTTTCTGGGAGGCTTTTGAGCCAATGCCGAGCTGGCCCTTTGAGCTTGAGGGGTAGATATTTTATGGCGTGGAGATCATCTCCTCTAGCCATGTGTATGTGTAGTATGTAATCCTCTATCCAGACTCCAGGGTCTGTTGTTCTGTCGTATGCCTCTATGTTTATGGGTTTGAACCCTGCTGGAAATTCATGATCCAGCACCTCATCGGTGAAACATAGTGGGTGTGCGACGCCCCTGTATTTCGGTGTGCCGCTGTCTTCGAACACTTGACGTGCTGTGTTGCTTCCTGGGGCCCTCTTTTTTGGCCTGTAAACGGACCTGGCTGGGCCATCTGTTTTCCCAGGGTGATGAGTCGGCTTGAGTGCGGCGCCGCTTGTCGCTTTTGGCCTGTCATCTGGTCGTCTATCCGGCCAGGCGGCTTTTTTAATTTTTGACTGTGGTGGCTCTATGGCTTCCTCGTCAAATTCTGGCAGCAGCTTGCGCTTCGGGTAGCTCTTTGATTGATGGCCATTGCCATATTTGTCTGCGGTCTTGAGTACTTTGCTCCACCTCATTCTGAGTATGTCTTCCGCTGTTTTGAGCTTCCGTTTTTCCTTCTTCAAGCTTCTTGCAGTGGCGACGAGTCTTTTGTGAAGGTTCCTCTGCTCCGGTGGTGTGTCCGGCGTGAGGTCGTCCGGACTGTTGGTTTCGTCGAGAATGGATTGATTATCCGATTCGTCATGTTCAGACGGTTGCTTGGTTGCATGTTCGTCGTCCACTGGTTTGCCCTGCTCTATTGCCGGGTCATTAGGAGTGCTGTTTTTGTCGAGGCGGGGCTTAGGGCGGCGCTTGCGTCGCCGTTTTGGTTGTTTATCGGCGGGATTATCCTTTGCCGTGCCCCGTTGTTCCTCGTTATCGCTTCCTTTTGGGGTATCCACCATATATACGTCATGTGTTGGGGTGGTCTTCCAGTGCCCTGTAGGCGCTGGTTCTTGATCGTCTCCGGCGTCGTCGTCCATACCGCCGATGTCCTCAGAGTCGTAGTCTAGCATGTCGGTTAGATCGTCGACAGTGGCTACAAAGTGGGTGGTGGGTGGGGTTTGAATTTCTTCGTCGTCCGCATCCCAACCATCCTGCCACAGTCCGGCCAGGGCTCTCTGGATAGCGAGAGATGCTTTAGCGAATTTAGGATGTCGCCAAAGGGTGAGTGCTGAAAGATGTCCGCGGCGGTGAACTCCCTGATCGGCGCCCAATCAGATTCGATTGGCGGGGGCGTAGGAGGTTTGGAGTTCGGCAGGGAGTCCGGCACCTCAGAGTCACGAGCTTTATAAGGGACAAGGTCAGTGTTCGGCTCCGTCGCCGCAGAAATTGCAGCCCCCGAGGCGGTGTCCAGCCACCTGTCCTCGATCTGCGCGATCGGCTCCGGACTATGGGTCGGAGCGGATTCGTGTGTGGCCTCCAGGGTACTGTCCGGCGGCAGAGTTAGATCATGCCCATCGTGGCAGTGCGGCACGCTCGGCTGTGGCTCGAATCCATCGAAGATCAAGTCTCCGCGGATATCCGCCGTGAAGTTTAGGCTTCTAAATCTGACCTGACGGCCAGGGGCGTAGCTTTCGATCTGCTCCAGATGGCCAAGCGAATTGGCCCGCCGTGCGAAGCCGCCGAATACGAAGATCTGTCCGGGGAGAAAGGTCTCACCCTAGACAGCGTTGTTGTTGATTGGAGAAGCCATCAAGCCTATCGGTGACGACACAGAGGAACTCTCAATGAAAGCACCAATGTCGGTGTCAAAACCGACGGATCTCGGGTAGGGGGTCCCGAACTATGCGTCTAGGCGGATGGTAACAGGAGACGAGGGACACGATGTTTTACCCAGGTTCGGGCCCTCTTGATGGAGTTAAAACCCTACGTCCTGCTTGATTAATATTGATGATGTGTATTACAAGAGTGGATCTACCACGAGATCAAGGAGGCTAAACCCTAGAAGCTGGCCTATGGTATGATTGTTGTAATGGTTGTGTGTCCTACGGACTAAAGCCCTCCGGTTTATATAGACACCGGAGAGGGCTAGGGTTACACAGAGTCGGTTACAATGGTAGGAGATCTACATATCCGTATCGCCAAGCTTGCCTTGCACGCCAAGGAAAATCCCATCCGGACACGGGACGAAGTCTTCAATCTTGTATCTTCATAGTCTTGGAGTCCGGCGGACGATGATAGTCCGGCTGTCCGGACACCCCCTAGTCCATGACTCCCTCACCCACCATCCCCTTTGTTCATAATGATGCATGTGTAGTTAGATCTGATGTAAGTCTTGCTGGATACATTTGTACTCATGTTTGCCTATTTTACGTTTTTGCAGAGAGACTTCAGTCTCACTAGTAGTACCGTGTGGACTTCGACGTTTAGCTTGTTACCTCAGCTACGATCTTGTGCCCTCGGCAGGATCTGGTAGATAGTCAGGCTTACCAGCCTTTTTCATTTATAGTTGTCTGTACCCAAACATGTTGAGCTTCTGCTTGTGCTTTGACATGTATGCTCTGAGTGTTGGGTCATGAGACCCATGTTTGTAATATCTCGCTCCTTGGAGCCTATTGAATAAAATACTTGAGTTGTAGAGTCATGTTGTGATGCCATGTTGTATTTGCACATATCGAGCATATTGTGTGTATGTTATTGAAATGCTTGGTATGTGTAGGATCTGACTATCTAGTTGTTTATCCTTGGTAGCCTCTCTTACCGGGAAATGTCTCCTAGTGCTTCCACTGAGCCTTGGTAGCTTGCTACTGCTCCGGAACACTTAGGCTGGCCGGCATGTGTCCTTCTTCGTTCCAGTGTCTGTCCCTTTGGGGAAATGTCACGCGGTGTCTACCGGAGTCCTATTAGCCTGCTACAGCCCGGTTTACCGGAGTCCTGCTAGCCCAGTTGCTATAGCCCGGATCCACTCGCTGATGACCGACACGTTCGTTGCTAGGTCATGTATGCCTGTCCCTGTAAGTTAGTGCCACTTTGGGTTCACGACTAGCCATGTCAGCCCGGGCTCCTTGTCATATGGATGCTAGCGACACTATCATATACGTGTGCCAACAGGCGCAAACGGTCCCGGGCCTGGTAAGGCGACACCCATGGGAATACCATGCGTGAGGCCGCAAAGTGATATGAGGTGTTACATGCTAGATCGGTGTGGCATTGAGTCGGGGTCCTGACAAAATCCATCATGTTTATATGAAGATCTGGCTTTTTTATACGAAATCCTTCATGCTTATATGAAATCAATTTGTGTTTGTCCGAATTTGATCTGGTTGGTTAGAGTTGTAAAAATGTATGCCGCATGTGTTTGATGTCGTCCTCCGCGGAAGGAAGCGGGAGGAAATTTGCCGGCTGCCGTTGGAGATGCTCTTTATGCTGGAAATAATAGAGTGACATCCAATCCATTTGAGTTAATTGCCTGTATGATTTTCCCTCTATAAAAAGTTAATTGCATGTATAGTGTACGCGTGACTTGCAGGGTGGCTACATCTTCGTACAGAAAGTTAAAAAGAAACAGGTCCATCCTTAATCTTATATTCTAAGAACTCTGTGGGTTCCACTGTCAGTACAGTAGCGAAAGAAGTATACATTAAATAAGTAGAGTAATATATAATATAGAAATCTAAACTTAAAAGATAGAATTCAAACTCATGTCATCGCGTTGCGAGCATCCGGCGCTAACCAGCCTAGCACATTTTTGTTATAGACCATGCTGGAGATATATCTCCATGTCTACTCTTATATATACTCCATTCACTCCTAAATATTTGTCTTTTTCAAATTTCAAATGGACTACCACATACGGATGTGTATGTAGACATATTTTATAGTGTAGATTCACTCATTTTGCTCCGTATGTCTTTTCAGGAAGGGGTCAGATTTGTCATTTATTTATTTATGAGGTATCCACATGGCACTGCACCGCCAATAAAAGAGGGTAACATCAAAATTATGGACTACTTTTTTGAGTATGTTGGTAAGGTCCGGTCATAGTCACTTGTTGAAATCTCTAAAAAGACAAATACTCCCTCCGTCCGGAAATACTTGTCATCAAAATGGATAAAAGGAAATGTATCTAGACGTATTTTAGTTTTAGATACATCTCTTTTTATCCATTTTGATGACAAGTATTTTTGGACGGAGGGAGTAGAAAACAGAGTTGGTGATGATGGTGTGCGTGCCATCCTGCAATATAGGCCGTCGAATTTATATCTAACGGATAGGAAAGAAACTATGGCAATTTTGCAAAAATATACCCACACGTCTCTCCACATTCACAAATAAGGCCTTCCCTCGTTCAGCCTTTTCTCTCCCAAGATAAACTACTCATACAAATGCATCTTGATGTTCCGTGCAACGCACGGGCAGCTAGCTAATTTATTTTAAAATAGTTGTTGCGATAATTGGGTTGAAGTGATATATTTTATGTCTGCCCCGAATGATTTAAGATTGACTAGTAGTAACAAAGAAAAGGTTGCCTTGTTAATTAATAGAAAACGGGGTGAAAACTATCACATGAGGCCGGTAAAAACAAGGCACAGTGGGTTCAGCGTCATTGTCACTATAGCTGTGCGCGCGCGAGAAGTCTACATATCGAGGGGGCTACCGAGCGAGGCACCGAGACACAATGTTTGAGAGAGAAACCAATTGACAGATTATGATCAGATCGAGTTGTCACCCTTCTGTCATTGTTGGGGGGGCGGAGAGAAAGTCGTATCGAGAGTGTGCGCGGTAGGCACAGAGGCACAACTAGCGAGTGTGTGTGTGTGCGTGTGTGTTTGAAAGAGGAGTAGATAGATTATTATCAAGATCGATGTGCCATCCTACTCCTTCGGTGCCGGGTAGTGTGTGTGTGTGTGTGTGTGTGTGTGTGTGTTTGAAAGAGAAGCCAGTCGATAGATTAGTATCAATATCGGGGTGTCACCCTACTCCTTCGGTGTTGGGAAGTGTGGGTGTGTGGGGGGGCAGTGACACTCACATATCTCTACTCTTATAAAAAACAGAGTTGGTGATGATGGTGTTTCGGCCATCCAGCAATATAGGCCATCCGATTTATATCCGACGGACAGGAAGGAAACTATGTCAATTTTGCAAAAAGATACCCACACCCCTCTCCGCATTTGCAAATAAGGCATTCCCTCGCTCATCCTTTTCTCCCACAAGATAAACTTCGCATACAAATGCATCTTGATGTTCCGTGCAACGCATGGGCATCTTGCTAGTAGGGAAATGGAGTTTGTGTGACACATATCTAGCTATATTAAGGAATAGGTAGATAGCATATGTGTGAGAGACATTATTATACTTTGAGACATTAGTGGTTGTGGGTGGGCGGAATTAAAGGGGTGGGCATGTTAGACATGGAGAGCGTGTGTGTTTCTGTGTGAGAGACTTGTAGGACGGGGTAGAAAGACGAATTTAACCTTGACGGAGGGACAGAAATACACGAAGTGCGCGTGTGTGATTCCGATGCCCACAGGGAAATGAGATATGTATGCATGTGAGAGAGATTGCACAATTCATTCACGTATCACTATCTAGCGATCGTGGACGTGCATCGCTTGAACATAAGTCAATATCTACTTCGTATCGTGGCCAAAGGTACAATATCGATTCAACACTATAAAGATTGGACACTAACATATCACATTTTTTTCTATTTAAATAAACCTTTTCAGTTGTGCATGCCAAAGTTACAGTGATGTTTCTTCAAACAACCAATGTAGCTATCATGTACATGCACCATTGTTACTCTTGCATTCAAATTCATTAGTCTTGGATGATTTAAGTTTCTATTTTGAAGTAATATATGTAATATTCATATATGAATTCAACGGGTACGCAATTTATGAAATGGAGGCTATGTAATCATATGAGGTAACACTTTTAAGTAGTTGACTACAGTATCCATTTCTTTTTGTGCGCCTCTACACTAACACGTCAATGCATTATGTTTAAAGTAAATAACCAATGGCACTAAATTATCTATTTACACGAGAAATACATAGGCTAAGAGTTTGATCCCTTTTTTTGTGCATGCGCCACTACACCCGTATGATTGGTTGCGCACGTGTGAAAGTCCAAGTTATCGGCGCATCATCCTGAGTTATTGTCTTTTTTCTGGGGTGGACTTCACACCAGTTATTAACTGCTGACGCGTGCCCTGTGTACACGGTCTAGCCTGACCTTCCTGCTAGCACGGTCCAAAATTAGTTGAAACTGGATACGAACGATCCCGCGGGCGGCAAAATCTCTCGCCTCCTTCTAAAATTTCCGCCACCTTAGTCTTTAGCATGTGAAATCCCCCTTTTGTCCTTGGTGCACGAAGACCAACATTTACAATACCGCCCTCATCTACATGATAGGTTGGGGCTGCTTTGGTAACTTCCGGTTCCCCCCACTACACGGCACCCCCACTTCCTCTCCCCCTCCCGCAAAAACGACTAACTCCACAGCACCAGAGCATCTTACATCACGCCGTCCGTACTCCATCGCCCTTTCTCTACTTCCCTCTCGAAACCCTAGACTGCTCATCCACCGGCATACCATAGCCCATTCACTGCCAATGGCGTCCACCTTGCCGGATCTGCTTCTGCGGCCGCATCTACCCCTCCCACCTCCCATAGAAACAAGTAGACTGCTCATCCACCATTGTACCACACCCATTCAGTGTCGGCCTTGTCCACGACGCTGGATCTGCTTCGTCGGTACTCTCGTCAACCGCCGCGCATCTACAGCAACTCATTCGTACTCCCCACCGGAGACGCTTCGTCCACACCCCCAGAGCCACCCCACCAACGCCCCCGTCGATGGCCTCTGATCCTCTTCGCCGACACCTTCCTCAACCCTACCGGAGCCGCTTCACCGACACCTTCCTCAACCCTATCGAAGCCGCTTCGTCGACATCATTGTTAAACCTACCGGAGTAGCTTCGCCTATACTATTCTCAACGCTACAGGGGCCGCTTTGCCAACTCACAAGTCCACGGCCTCAGATCCGCTTCCTCGCACCCTCATCCAACCTACCGGAGCAGCTTCTGACGCCCCATCCATGGCCGCAGATCCACATCGTCGACACCACCCTTAACCCAACCACCAGAGCAGCTTCTGACGCCCCATTCACGGCCGCGGATCTGCATCGTCGACACCATCCTTAACCCAACCACCGGAGCAGCTTCTGATGCCCCGTCCACGGCCGCAGATCCGCGTCATCGACACCATCCTTAACCCAACCATCGGAGCAGCTTCACCTACGCCCTCGTCCACGGCCACAGATCCGCTTCGCCCACACTGTAGTCCACCCTACCGGAGCCGCTCCACAAACACCCTACTCGACGGTTCTAGATCTCCTTACCGGACCCCGACAGCCAGCGCAACTTCATCACCCTCGACATTTCTAACCTGATTCCCACCGTCTGGAGAGATGCCAAGCACCCACCACGGCCTAGGTCCTTGTCACCTTTAAACCCGTCCAGCATCACCTACCTGATGTACTTCAAATATACTAACCGGTCGCTGTTACCTATTATGCAGCTGGCAAAAACTACAAGGGCGATGTTTCTTCTGGATCTAACAGCTTGGCCAACCAAGATCCTCGACTGAGGCATTGCTATGATCTTGTAAGCACGTCTCTCTCTCTTGTATTGTTCTGTGCTTGCCAGCGTGCTTTGCTAGGATTTTCGACCAGTAATCCCTTTGTGCAGACAATGATTTCTACTACTGGCTGCTAAATTAGATATGTAGATGTCATACATGATACTACCTCGTACCTCCGTTCCTAAATATAAGTCTTTCTAGAGATTCCACTATAGGCTACATACGGAGCAAAATGAGTGAATCTACACTCGAAAATGCATCTATATACATCTGTATGTGGTCCATACTGGAATCTCTACAAAGACATATATTTAGGAACAGGGGCAGTACATTACACAAAATCGTAGGTGGCATGTAGGAATTCCAGTGCACTACATTAGGCTCCCTTAGAGTGCCTGCTAGTCCAGCATACAGAGTCATGGCTAGTTTATGGTACGCACACAATCGTTAATTGGTGGTTTAAATATGCGCAAGGGATATGCAATGTAGTATCATGTAGAGATGTCTGAAATTAGCCGTGTCAACTTGCAGATAGGGTTACACAATGAAAAAGTACAAGATGTATATGGCAATTTCATGGAACATCGCGAAAAAGGAGAGGCAGCGGTGAGCCTATACAGTGTGCTATGGTATGCACTCCTCCTTTGCAATCATCGTGACATGTTATTTGTATGCCAGTTCTATTAGCCAAGTTTCTTAGCGACAGTTATTACGAGTTATCCTAAGAAAATAAGCACCTGTGAATATAAGCTCCATGTAATAAGCCAACCAGTTCTTTTCATTGTGTTTTCAGCTTATCTTTGGTATGATCAATGGAAAGTCTAGATTGCATAATATATTTTTCATTTTGCTGCCCATATGGAAATTAATTTGACTTGCAAACATCAAAAATTGAACCCAGTGCAGTAATTAATATGATACGAAAACAGACCATCACTATTTGCTCAAAATGCAAATACAAAGATACCATCTACTTGGCACAATCTACTTTGGTCAATATTTTCCATAGAGATCCCATTGCCTAATTTAAACAAAGAACGCATGACCCGCATTTAAATGAAGAACAATTATTTATTGAAATTCGATGGTCCAAGTGGCTGGTTATTATCATATAGCAGCACCACATGAAAGCATCATATAGCAGCAGCAGCAACTCATAGCAACTCGTCATAAAGCAGCAGCACTCTGCAATTCATCATATACCAGCAGCAGCTCATAGCAATTCATCATATAGCAGTAGCAGGAGAAGCTCATAGCAATTCATCATATAGCAGCAGCAGAAGAAGCTCATAGCAATTCATTGTATAGCAGCAGCAGGAGCAGCTCATTGCAATTCATCATATAGCAGCAGCAGGAGCAGCTTGTAGCAACTCATCATATAGCAGCAGCAGCAGCTCATAGCAATTCATCATATAGCAGCAGCAGCTCATAGCAACTCATCATATAGTAGCAGTAGCTCATAGCAATTCATCATATAGCAGCAACAAGAGTAGCTCCTAGCAATGCATCATATAGCAGCAGAAGAAGCAACTCATAGCAATTCATCGTATAGTGGATCAGAATGAAAATTTGGCAAAAAATCAGAGGAGATCCTCACCTTGTTGGATGAGCTCATCCTTCAACAACACTTCAAGGTCATGGCCTGGGAGGAGGGGAGGGGGAATAAGGTGCCTTATGCGGCAGTGTGGCATCAGCCGTAGTTGTGCAGCGCCCGCCGGAGTAGTCCGTTGGACTAACCACAGTGGAGCACCTGCTGGAGACCATGAGAATGAGGGGCAGAGCCAGAGGGAGGAGTAGCCAGGGAGATTTGCCCCTACCCGTCGGCCATGTAGCCTAGCTGGACATAGCATCGTTGAGGACCAGGCCAGATGGGACCAGTGGCGACGGCTCGCTGGAGGAACCCTAGTGCTACAGGCAGGGGATCGAGGTAGAGGGAAAGGGGAGAGGAGATGGAAGCGGGCAGGGCAATGAATGCTTGCGTGTTTGTTTTCACTTGAGGGTCAGGTGTGACACGGGCGTCAGCAGTTGCATTTTGAGTGTAATATAGGCAGATAACAGAGTCATTTCACTATTCCCCTTCCCTTCAATTTTTAGTGAGGTTCTACCCGAAATACCCCCTCCAAAGCGAAATTAGTTAAGCTCAACCCATAACTCAAAGATGACTTCTTTACATCTTTTATGGCTTATTTTGACAATATGCCCTGAAAAGGCGGAATCGAACTGGCCCTTAACCTGCAATTCAATTGTGTGTGCAATGATGAATCACTCCTGCCTGCTATCTATACATTTAGGCATCATCATACATGGCATAACCTAATACATGTGCATTCCATTGTAGAATCTGGAATATGCAATGTTTATGTTAGTTCATACGTTGCACATGATGTTTAAATGCCCCTTAAATCTGGTCAGTCAAGTGATGGTCTTTAAGCCTCCTTCTTTGCTTCTTTTCTTGATATGTAAGATTTGCTCACACATCTGTTCAATTGCTTGTTTGCATCAGCCAGCCATACTAGGACTGTTTGCTTTGATTACTTGCTGTTCTTGACCTAACACTCTAACAGAGCTTGTCAACGATTTAAACACTAAGGGCTGCTGTAGTGGGGCCTTGTCTAACTCATAGGTGACATAAAGGTTTGGCTGTACACTACAGTAGGCTCTCCAAGAGTACCTGGAGATCCAGTTCGAAGGTATGCCTAGTTTTTACATAGTGCAGACATAGTAAATGCTCATTTCATTGTGTGCAAGTGCAAGAGATGCGGCATGTTTCATTATGTGGTGTTGTTTTGTTATAATCTCATCCTTTTGTGTTCACAGACTGGAAAGTATGCATATTTATCTTCCAAGGAGACGAGTAACTAGTTTGTGTCACCTTGCAGAGGGGGTGCAATGAAGATAAGATTGAGGATTTCCAAGTACAAGATGTTAGGAAGGAGCCTTGCAAGAGAAGTAGGAGCTGCGCTGAGCCTCTTCAACCTGCTAAGGTAAGTCACTGTATGCAACTCAACAGTTCAATTCCTTGTTTGTTTCAGGCATAGTTAATTTTCTCTTTTCAATTGCTTTATTTGTCCTCAGTTAATGAGATGCCCAAATAATCATGCCTGATGTTCGGTACTTGTATCACTATTAGTTGACATAATTAAAGGCCTTACCATTTAATTACTCTGCCGAAGTGTGCCTGAAGCTTTGAAGTCTATTAACCAACTATTATTGCATGAGGCTCACAATCTAGTTTATACTACGCTAATGATTGCATAGTTTTGCCTGCTGTAGTATGTTTGTATGAAACCCTCTGCTGTTCATTATGCTCCCTAAGACTTTAATTGAGGTACAGAATGGCCAACTGCTTGCTTACTTATACGCAACGTGCTGTCTAAATTTGTAACTTGTCTGTGTTTTCGATTGGGCCCCAACATCATGCTCCTCTGGTGAGCTAAGAGGGATTTCTGTATGCAGGCTGCACAGACTATCTTTTTTATAATTTTTAAAATATCACCTGCTTATGCTTCATGACGTGTAACATTTTTTTTGAAAGTGACGTGTAACATTATTGTTAGTCCTGTTTTGCCATGTAGTACAAAATAGTGTCTTGTTCGCTTCACTGTTGTAACTATATTTTTGCCCTAGTCATGTGTACTTACAGAAACATTTCAGGATGAAGTGACATCAACACAAAGATCTGCGAGCAGTGCGGCATGGCCGTTACCGAATGATTATGGATTGGAATTGGAATGTGCTGATGTTCTCGAGCATCAACTAGAGGTGGCAAGACAACGTGTCCATGATTGTCAATGTATAATCAACAAGTTGAGACTGGACATGCAGGTATTAGATGCAGGAGTCAAAAAAATGAAACAAGACACTGTGGTAACCATGAAGGAATTGGAGATTTTGCAGACTGAAATTTGTGCTATCTAAATCCGGCCAATCCTATTTTCTGAAGAGATTATAGTTAAAATGGAGTTAAGTTGATTCACGTCCATGATGTATGAGCTGTATTTTCCCAGTGTATGTACTTTGCTGTTTGTGTATGCTTTATTATCACCTGCGCCGAACCATAATGCCCAGTGGGTATAATCGGCTATAATTTCTTTATTGTATAGTGTAGGATTATTCTACCTTTCTATGCCTTGATATCTTTGTTGTATAGTGTATGCTTTTGAGAGGTGATAGTATTAAGTAGGATAATTCTTTGAATATGCTATATCGTTCAAACGGGGCCAACTCGCCCGACCATGGCCCTTCACGGGCCGTCGGATCCATGGGCCAGGTACGGGCCGTCAGATCCATGGGCCATGTACGGGCCGTCGGATCCATGGGCCTTCTACGTCTTGTAGGATCCATGGGCCTTCTACGTCTCGTAGGATCCATGGGCCGCCGACTCATTTATGGGTCTTGTACGGGCCTTTAATGGGCCGTAGACGGGCCTTTAATGGAAATCTTACGTTTTATGGGCTGACCATAACGGGCTGTTAATAGGCCGTATTTGGTGATGCTATGAAAATGGCCCAATAGACTAATGGTCCACAAACGGGCCGACTGTAACGACGGGCTAAATTTGGCCCATAAGCAGAAAATGACAGTAACGGGCTGTAAGTAACCGAATGCTGCAAATGAGCCCAGGAATAAATGGGCCCTCAGAAGGCTAAAATTTAACTTGGGCTGGAAACGGCCCAACGGAATAACCGGCCGTTAATGGGTATAAATTGATACACTGTTCATTACGGGCCAGTTTCACCATGGGCCGTTAATGGGTGTAAAGTAATGCATTGTTCATTACAGGCCAGTTTCAGCACGGATCGCTAATGGGCCAAGAGTTACAAAGGGCATCATATGGGCCGGAAGACGTCATGGGCTATACATGGGCCAGAAGTGAAAATGGGCTGGAATCATATTGGATGGCCCAGATGACGCTACTGGGCCTAATTCGGATAGGGCATAACGGGCCTTGGGTTAGCGGGTTGTAAATGGGCTATATGCGAATAGGCCGTTAACAGGCTTTCCATGGACCGGCCCGCCAGCTTTTGACCAAGTCAAACAGGCCGACCTTTTCACAGGAATGGGCCACTGTTGGGCCGGGCCACGTGTCGATGTATCATAGGCGCCTTCTGTCCAGTGAGTGGATGACATCTGTCCCAACGATGAGTCGACACGTGTTTCCTCCAACCAATGATGATTTTACACGTGGAAAATCCCCATTGGTCGGGGCTGTTAACGGGTTACCGGATCCAAAACCCGACCCGATAGCCTAACGGCGTTCCGTTACAGTGGATGCCACGTGTCGGTCAGCCTTGACGAAAGCACTTCTGTGACGCGATATTTATCGTCATGGAAGTGGACACTTCCGTGATGATAATTTTGGTAATGTCATGCAACACTTCTACGATAGCACAGGTATGACTATCTTGATTCTGTCATAAAATCGTCATGGATGTACATGCATGACAAAAAACGCGACCTACTTTGACAAACACGTATCATCACGGAAGTGTATTTTTTTTGTAGTGAAGGGTGTGTATCTGGTAGTACGATTTGGCATGGTCCGCAGCCCCCAGAGTACAGAGTCAAGCTCCTCAACCCAGTGTGTGTATGATTCTTTTAAGGATCGCACTAGTCTAGGTTTAATGCCGCTCATAATAAGACCATTGGCTCGTTCGACTTGACCGTTTGTTTGAGGGTCATAGACGGAGGCGTAATCAAGCTTAATGCCCATGTTGCCGCACCAAGTTTTCACCTCATCAGCTATGAAATTGGAGCCGTTGTCGGTGATGATGCTATGGGGGACACCATAACGGTGTACAACACCCGATATGAAGTCTATCACGGGTCCGGATTCGGCCGTTTTAACTGGTTTGGCTTCTATGCATTTGGTCAATTTATCCGCCATGACCAACAAGTATTTTTTTCTTATGGCTTCCTCCTTTAAGGGGTCCAACCATATCAAGCCCCCAGACTGCGAAAGGCCAGGTTATGGGGATTGTTTTTAGGGTGGTGGGTGGCATATGGCTTTGGTTGGCGAAAATCTGGCATCAGACGCAATGTTGGACAAGGTCTTGTGCGTCTGCTCGGGCTGTCGGCCAGTAAAAACCTGTACGGAAGGCCTTGCTTACAAGGGCCCGAGCTGCAGCGTGGTGACCTCCGAGGCCGGCATGAATTTCAGCCAAGAGCTACGGCCCTTCCTCCTCGGAGATACATCTTTGCAGTATGCCAGTAGCGCTTTTCTTATAAAGCTCTCCCTCATGGACTTTGTAGGCTTTAGAGCGCCGCACAATGTAGCATGCCTCATTTTGATCCTCGGGGAGTTCGTGCCTGTTAAGGTAGGCTAAGAAGGGTTCGGTCCATGGGGCGATAACAGCCATGATGAGATGGGCTGAAGGTGTTATTTCGGTGGCAGAGCCTTTGATTGTGTCAGTGTGTTCGGAATCTGGGGTTGTGGTCAGATCCGGACTGATGTTGCCGGTCTCCCCTTGCCACACCACGGATGGCTTGAAAAGACATTCCAAAAAGATGTTAGGTGGGACGAGGTCGCGCTTAGCGCCGATGCGGGCAAGGACATCCGCCGCTTGATTGTTTTCTCAAACCACGTGATGAAATTCGAGCCCATCGAACCGAGCTGACATCTTAAGGACGGCATTATGATAGGCCAACATTCTTGGATCTTTGGCATCGAAGTCTCCATTTATTTGAGATATTGCGAGGTTTGAATCCCCATGCACTTGTAGGCGCTAAATGCCCATGGAGACGGCCATCCAAAGACCATGCAACAGAGCCTCATATTCGACTGCGTTGTTGGAGTATGTGTATAATATTTGGAGTACATATTGGACCATATCTCCAGTGGGGGATGTGAGGACAACATCTGCTCCTAGACCTGCCAGCATTTTAGAGCCGTCGAAGTGCATGATCCAGTTGGAGTATGTGCCGTACTCTCTAGGGAGTTCGGCCTCTATCCATTCAGCGACGAAGTCCGCCAGTACATGGGATTTAATGGCTCGTCGTGGTTTATATGTGATGTCGAATGGGAGGAGCTCGATGGCCCACTTGGCAATCCGGCCCGTGGCATCGTGGTTGTTTATTATGTCATTGAGTGGTACTCCCTCCGTCCGGAAATACTTGTCGGAGGAATGGATGTATCTAGATGTATTTTAGTTTTAGATACATCCATTTTTATGCATTTCTCCAACAAGTATTTTCGGACAGAGGGAGTACTTCAGAGGCCACCATGATTGAACACTCTTGAAAGTAGTGTCGTAATTTCCGGGATGCCATCAAGACCGAATATGCTATTTTTTTGATAATGTGGGTACCGGGATTTGCAAGGTGTGAGGACAGTAGATACGTAGTATACCGGCTTCTGAACCGGAAATTTGTGTTTGTCCTCCTCTCGTTCGACGACAAGCACCGCACTCACAACTTGGTGTGTTGCAGCTATGTATAAGCACATGGGTTCGCCAATGTTCGGCGCGGCCAGGATTGGGTTTCTTGCCAAAAGAGCCTTTATTTCCTCCAGTCCTGCCGTCGCCGTGTCCGTCCACTCGAAGTGTTCGGTTCGTCGAAGAAGGCGATTAAGTGGCAATGCCTTTTCTCCCAATCTGGAGATAAAGCGGCTTAAAGTTGCCATGCATCCAGTTAGTTTCTGGATTTGTTTGAGATCTGTTGGGGTAGCCAACTATGACAAAGCTCAGATTTTAGCTGGGTTTGCTTCAATTCCTCTATTGGAAACGATGAATCCCAGCAGCTTTCCGGCGGGAACACCGAAAACACATTTTTCCGGATTGAGCTTAATGTCATATGTTCGGAGGTTATCGAACGTGAGCCTTAGATAGTCTATTAAAGACTGGGCATGTGTGGTCTTGATGAATACGTCGTCGACGTATGCTTCAACTGTTTTGCCAATTTGTTTCTCTAGGCATGTTTGAATCATGCGTTGGTAGGTGGCACCAGCGTTTTTGAGCCCGAAAGGCATAGTGTTGAAGCAGAAAGGCCCGTATGGGGTGACAAATGCCGTTGCGGCATGATCGGACTCCGCCATCTTGATTTGATGGTATTCGGAGTATGCGTCGAGGAAACACAATGAGTCGTGTCCCGCGGTAGTATCGATAATCTAATCGATGCGTGGGATAGGGAAGGGATCCTTGGGGCAAGCCTTGTTGAGGTTTTTGAAATCGACACATAGGCGCCAGGATTTATCCTTCTTTGGTACCATCACGAGGTTTGCTAGCCAATCTGGGTGTTTTATTTCTCTGATGAATTCGGCTTCAAGTAATTTGGCTAGTTCATCTCCCATAGCTTGTCGTTTGGGTTCTGAAAAGCACCATAGTGTTTGCTTGACCGGCTTATATCCCTTTAGTATGTTGAGACTGTGTTCGGCCAGCCTGCGTGGGATCCCTAGCATATCATAAGGGTGCCAGGCGAAGATATCCCAGTTCTCTTGTAGGAACGCCCACAGTGCCGCGTTGATTGTGGGGTCCAGCTGTGCCCCGATGGATGTTGTGTTTGTGGAGTCTGTTGGGTGGACTTGGAATTTGACTATTTCGTCCAATAGTTTAAAGGAGGTGGACTTGGATCGCTTATCGAGTATCACGTCATCCTTATCCACTGTGAAGCGTAATACAGTTAATTCTTCGGCCGCGAGGGCTTCGGACAATGCTTCGAGAGACAAGGCGGCTGTTTTGTTTTCAGCGCGGAGTGCTATGTCCGGATCACTGGCAAGAGTGATAATTCCATTGGGCCCAGGCATCTTGAGCTTCATGTACCCATAATGGGGTATACTTGAAAGATCCCAAACGCATCCCGCCCCTACAAGGCGTGATAACCACTGGTGAAAGGGGCCACCTGAAAGGTTATCTCTTCGGACCGATAATTCTCCGGCGTGCCAAATACCACATCGAGTGTGACTTTTCCCGCACACCGTGCCTCTCGGCTGGGAATAATTCCTCGAAAGGTTGTGCTGCTTTGCTCAATGTGGCTCCTGTCTATTTCCATTTTTTTGAGGGTTTCCTCGTAAATGAGGTTTAGTCCGCTACCGCTATCCATGAGCACTTTGGTAAGCCGGAAGCCGTCCATGATTGGACTGAGGACAAAGCGGCTAGTGCTCGGACTGTTATGAATTGCGGTTCGTCACTCGCACTGAAAATTATGGTTGTGTCGTTCCAGGGGTTTATTGCTGCGACTTAACAGACTTCGGGGAGGCCGCGGTGTAACGCCCCGGATTTGATGCGCCAGGTGTCCTCCAGTTATTCGCCGTCTTTGCCATGTCATTTGCTTGCATGTTGCATTTTTCCATGTCATCATGTGCATCTCATTTTGCATACATGTTCGTCTCATGCATCCAAGCATTTTCCCCGTTGTCCGTTTTGCAATCCGGCACTCCTATGTCCTCCGGCGCCCCCTTTTGCCTCTTTTCATGAGCGGGTGTTAAGCATACTCGGAATGGACCGTGATTTGCCAAGCGGCCTTGGTACACCACCGGTAGACCGCCTGTCAAGTTTCATTCCATTTGGAGGTCGTTTGATACTCCAACGGTTAACCGCGTAGCCCGAAACCCCTCTTTGTGTTGCAGCCCAACACCCCTCCAAATCAGCGCACTAACCCATCCTAACCCCATCCATGCTCTCGGTCGTTCGATCACGATTGTGTGGGCGAAAACCGTGCTCCATTTGGAGTCTCCTAGCTCCTTCTACCTATAAATATGCCCACCCCGTCCAAATTCGCGGATGAATTCTCCAAAACCCTAGACCCCTTCTTCCTCCGCGCGTCGGACGCGTCCGCCCGGCGCCGGACACGTCCGCCAGCTGCCCCTGCGGCCAATCCCCTCTCGCCACGTGGCACTCCCCGCCACCAGCCGCCGCGCCCCGCCGCCAGGCCCGTCGGGGCCCGAGGCCGGCCCGCCCCGGGTCCGATCTGGGCCGCGCCCCGCCTGCGGCCGCCCGCATCTGCCGCCGCCAGGCAACCTCGCCGCCAGCCTCGGCCCGGCCTCGCCGACCGCGCCCCATGCCGCCCCGGATCCTCGCCGGCCGCCCGCTGTCCTCCACTCCGGCGCCTCGCCGCCCTAATGTCGCCGCCGCCGTCTCGCCGGCGTCCCTCGCGCCGCGGCCCCCTCCTGCTGCCCCTCCGCCGTCGCCCTGCTCGCCGGAGCGCGCGCCCGACACCGCCCGCTACTTGGGAGCCCTGCCACCTCGACTTCCGGTCCTCCACCGGAGCTCCATCGCCGCCGCCCGTGCCCCGCCGGCCGAGCTCCGCCGGTGCCCGCCGACACGCGCCGGAGCCGCCGCCTCGCTGCCGTCCTCCAGTGACCCGACCCCGACCTGTGTCGTCCTTTGCCGGCGCGGCCGCCTCCGGCGACCGCGCCTCCCCGGCAGCCTTTCTCCCCAACTGCGGTGCTAACTCCGACGAACCTCGGTTCGCGCGCCGCCCCGATGCAGATCTGGAAGATAAGGTTGACCTCGAAAATTTCCCCAAGTCCCTGAGATTTTTTGCATTCTGGTCCCTTGTTCATCGCATCATATCTCATCATCCATAACTCCGTTCCATTCATATGATATATCAAAATGTTCGTTGTGAGATGCTCTTTATTTCATTACATTGCATCATGCTTGTTTGAGATCATCTTGATGCCCGAATCATCGTTGCAAGAGTGCTATATGATGTTAACCTGCTGAAACTGTTATAACTTGGTGATTTCTCATTTGTGTTGCATTTAATATGTGCATCCTATGAGCATGAGCTCTACAGGTGTTTTGAACTACATCATGCCATATTTACAGTGGTGCCATCCATGTATTTTGGTGGCTCTTGTAGTGAGTGCATCAAGCTGGTTAAGTAGTGTACTTGCTGTTACTGTTTTGCTAAACTGTTTCTGCTATATCTTGGTGCTATGTAAACCTGCTTCTAGAAGTCATTGTACACATAATCTAGAGATGTTCACTAAGGATGATTTGTTATACATGTCATGCTCTATCCATCCATGCCCCTGGTTGCATTTTTGGCCTGCTGTAAATTGTTGAAATCTTGCTCCAAACTTGCTAAATAATGTTGCTGTCAGCCTGTTAACATTAAGTTCAATGTTGCCATGATTGTTGTTAGTAATGCAAGCATGCTATGAACTTGCTCTTGCCATTCTTAGCTTCATAAACATGTCTTGTTACAGTTGATTGTCTTGCCATGCCATGTGTTACTCTGTGGTGAGTGGCTCAAGCTCACCAACATGCCTACTTATTGTTGTTCCTGCCATGTATGAATCTTTCATATCATTTGCCATGTTTTCATGGGTGCCATAATATTTTCTGTGCCCTTTTGGCTCATGGTCAGTAAGGGACTTTTGTTTTATGAAATTAGTACTTTCATGCCATGCCTTTGTTTGCCATGATAAGTTCATGTAACATGTTGTTTGATAGCTCTAAACATTGCAACCTGATGTTATTTCTGCTAAGTCTGAAACTGTTATTATTTGCAATCTTGCCATGTCCTTTTGGACATGTTCTAGTTGTTGTTGGAGAGAGCTCAGTGTTCATGTCTTTCCATGAATAACATGTACATCATGTCCATGCCTACGGTTTTCACGTTGGGATGCTTTAGCTTGTTGTTTTGGTGCCTGCTAGATGCCTAGTTGCTGTTTTGGACAGCTTGTCCTTTAAACTTGTATAGAGTGTATGTGTTGAACCGTTGCTCCGTTTTGAGTGTGCCCTATATGAAACTTGCTTGATTTTGCATGTAGTTTCATATATCATGTTGCATCCTTGTTTTGAGGTGTTTGCTTGATGTTTGGATGCATTTAGCACCAATGCCATGTTTAACTTGTTTTGCTCATATCTTCTAGGCCGTAGCTCCGAATTAAATGAACTTTATATGTAACTTGACTAGAATCTCGTGTAGATCATCTTGGTGCATCTTAACTTGCTGTTTAACAACTTGAACATAAGATTTATTCAGTTCTGGACCAATTTCTAAACTTGCATATGAGGACTTACCGGAATTGTTATATGTTCTTTTCGGCCTTATTTAAACTTGCCTTGATGTGTTGTTCTTGTTTGCTTCATCTCTTGCCATGAGTAGCCTCATGTAGCTTTGTCATGCATCATGCTTGTTGTGCATTATGTCATGTCTATGTGTGGTGTGTTTACCATGTCGTGTGCTTCTTCTCGATAGTTCCCGTTTCATTGCAATCATGAGGATTCGTTCGTCTACGCTTGGTTCGGCTTCATCCGTTCGTCTTCTTCATGGACTCGTTCTTCTTCCTTGCGGGATTTCAGGCAAGATGACCGTTTCCTTGGATCTCATTACTATCATTGCTATGCTAGTTGCTTTGTTCTATCGCTATGCTGCGCTACCTATCACTTGCTCCTCAAGCCTCCCAAATTGCCATGTTAGCCTCAAACCTTTTTCACCCTTCCTAGCAAACTGTTGCTTGGCTATGTTACCGCTTTTGCTCAGCCCCTCTTATAGCATTGTTAGTTGCAGGTGAAGTTGAAGATTGCTCCATGGTGGACAGGATTATGTTGGGATATCACAATATCTCTTATTTAACTAATGCATCTATATACTTGGTAAAGGGTGGAAGGCTCGGCCTTATGCCTGGTGTTTTGTTCCACTCTTGTCGCCCTAGTTTCTGTCATACCGGTGTTATGTTCCCGGATTTTGCGTTCCTTACGCGGTTGTGTGATTTATGGGACCCCCTTGACAGTTCGCTTTGAATAAAACTCCTCCAGCAAGGCCCAACCTTGGTTTTACCATTTGCCTCACCTAGCCTTTTTTCCCTTGGGTTTCCGGAGCCCGAGGGTCATCTTATTTACCCCCCGGGCCAGTGCTCCTCCGAGTGTTGGTCCAAACTAGAGCACCGTGCGGGACCGTCCCTTGGCAACTTGGGTTGCGTTGGTACATGTATGCTTCGCTTATCCGGTGTGCCCTGAGAACGAGATATGTGCAGCTCCTATCGGGATTTGTCGGCACATCGGGCGGCTTTGTTGGTCTTGTTTTACCATTGTCGAAATGTCTTGTAAACCGGGATTCCGAGACTGATCTGGTCTTCCTGGGAGAAGGAATATCCTTCGTTGATCTCGAGAGCTTATCATGGGCTAAGTTGGGACACCCCTGCAGGGTATTATCTTTTGAAAGCCGTGCCCGCGGTTATGTGGCAGATGGGAATTTGTTAATGTCCGGTTGTACATAACTTGACAGCAGATCTGAATTAAAACGCATCAATCGTGTGTGTAGCCGTGATGGTCTCTTTTCGGCGGAGTCCGGGAAGTGAACACGGTTTTGGGTTATGTTTGACGTAAGTAGGAGTTCAGGATCACCTCTTGATCATTGCTAGCTTCACGACCGTTCCATTTGCTCTCTTCTCGCTCTTATTTGCGTATGTTAGCCACCATATCATGTTTAGTCGCTGCTGCAACCTCACCACTTTACCCCTTCCTTTCCCATTTAGCTTTGCTAGTCTTGATACCCATGGTAATGGGATTGCTGAGTCCTCGTGGCTCACATATTACTACAACAACAGTTGCAGGTACAGGTTATGCGATGATCATGATGTGAGAGCGATGTTTACTTGGTTGGAGTTCTTCTTCTACTTCTTCTTCGATCAGGGGATAGGTTCTGGGTCGGCAGCCTGGGCTAGCAGGGTGGATGTCGTTTGAGTTTCTGTTTGTGTTTCATCCATAGTCGGATGATGCTCTTATGTAAGATGATGTTGTATTCGTGTGGCATTTGTATGCCTTTTGTATGTATCCCCATCTTATTATGTAATGTTGATGTAATGATATCCACCTTGCAAAAGCGTATCAACATGCGGTTCTATCCTTGGTGGGACCTTCGAGTCTCTTTAGGATAGTATCACATATTGGGCGTGACACGCGGAGTGCTCTCTTGCGCCTGTTTCCTGAGGCGAAAGTCTCGAGGACTGTCAATACTGTAGTGTTGTTGTTCTGTGGGTTGTTGCTCTGCGGTGTTTTTTATGAGGAGATCCTCGCCGCTCCTGGCCACCTGCTGAAGTATCCAACATGCTCTAAGGCTATGTGTTGGTACGGTATCCGGTGTGGTGTGTATTTTGCATGGCCTATCGAGCCACCCCTCCAAAACGGTTGCGCGCCTTGTAGTGGGCTTTGATTTCTTCGTGACTTGAGGAGGCGACGTACATGGGTACACCCTTTTTGTTCGGACAAGGGGTTTAGCGAGAGCCAGTAGATCCCAAAAGGCAGCCTGAGTTTTCTAGGCTCTTTCCATCACGCAGTACTTCTGTACTATGATCACCAAGTCATCGAAGCACGATACGTGACGGCGATTTATGGCAATAAGGAGTCCCTTGTCTGTCCAATGTTTGCAGAATAATGAGATTGTGTCTTCATCACAACAGTCTTTGACCTTGTCCTTGACAAGGAGGAATCTGGCCCAAAAATGATGTACCATCTCTTGGGACTGTTGCCTGATGTAGGAAAGATCGCTTGAGTCTGGGTGGGTTGGTGGATTTACGTCCAAACCCTGATCTGATCTGTGACCCAGAGCTCGAGGTGTTTCCGAGCTTAATAGTTCGGGTTCCAAGATGTCAACCAATTTTTCTGGCCCACAGTCCGATTCTAAGTTCGGAATTTGGGGCTTGTCTTCCCGTGGGCAGGTATCCGGCTCAGTGAGCTTGGAAATCCGGACATATTTCATCCTCAATATAGGGGAAGAGTTGTTGCATTGCTCCTCCACCACCGCTATCTGATGGGTGATCAGCGGAGATTCAATCTCTCTCTGATCGGGTTTAAGCCCATTCCGATCATAGTCCGAAGCGACTCCCAAAGTAGTGATGTGATCCAGGAGGTCGTTTAGAGACAATAACTCCGTTGGATCCATCAGCTCGGCGTATTCCGAGCTGATGTGGAGACGATTTTTGATGGCCCGAGAAGTCATTGTCGGCCCAACGGCCGAACGGGCGATCAAGTCGAAGCAGTCCAGTCGGAGGGTTTGGCCTGAGGCCAGAGCTCCCGAAAGTGATGTTGTCCTTCATAACAAGGCGAGCCATCAACCCTACCTTCGACGTCACAATGGAACTCTCAATGAAAGCACCAATGTCGGTGTCAAAACCGGTGGATCTCGGGTAGGGGGTCCCAAACTGTGCGTCTAAGGCTAATGGTAACAGGAGGCGGGGGACACAATGTTTACCCAAGTTCGGGCCCTTTCGATGGAGGTAATACCCTACTTCCTTCTTGATTGATATTGATGATATGAGTATTACAAGAGTTGATCTACCACGAGATCGTAGAGGCTAAACCCTAGAAGCTAGCCTATGATTATTATTGTTCTTGTCCTACGGACTAAACCCTCCGGTTTATATAGACATTGGAGGGGGCTAGGATTATACAGAGTCGGTTACAGAGAATGGAATCTTCATATGCTAACCGTCAAGCTTGACTTCCACGCAAAGGAGAGTCCCATCCGGACACGGGACGAAGTCTTCTATCTTGTATCTTCATAACCCAACAGTCCGACATATGTATATAGTCCGGCTGTCCGAGGACCCCTTAATCCAGGACTCCCTCTATGAGGTCTTCTCATCACATTCCTTAGTGTAGAACATGTAGCCATTTATGTCATATGCTTGGTACGTCAACACCGTAGGTGATGGCTTTTGTGCCAACCACGTAGCAATGCCATCCATGGATCCTTGTGCCAAATGATTCTTCAGCCATTCGGCGTAGTTCTTAGTGTGCTCCTTCATCTCCACATCTAATGAAGGCACCATTGGTAAGAAGCTTTGGCGTATCTTCGCCAAGTGTTCTTTGGCATAAGTGCTTGGAACTGGGCTGTTAAGCAGTACCGTCAAATGGGCTTTCTCTGCCAATTCTCTGGGTGCAGCCTTTTGCATGCCAGCAAGGACCGGCTTACCTTCCAGCCCTCCCTCATGGTGAGAGAGGGGCAAACCTATAGGTCTTTTTTCATGTATTCGGTGCAAAACTCAACCACCTCCTCCGCGGTATAACCTTGTAGGATGCTCGCCTCTGGATGGTTTCGGTTCCGACAATGGCGCTTAGTATTCCGATGAACCGCTCGAAGAGATACATGTTGCGGAGAAACACAGGACCACAATACTTTATCTCGTCAACAAGGTGCACACTAAGATCGAACTTGACATCAAAGAATGACGGTAGGAAAAACATCTCTAGGTTGGACAATATTCTTGCAATATCCTCTTGCATATGATCCAACTCTTCAAGATCTACAACTTTCCGCCATAGTTGGTTGAACAAATCATAGAGCTCAATGGGTGTGTTTCTTATATCATTGTCCATCAGATTCCTGATGGCCACTGGGAGGATTTGTGTCAACATTACATGGCAATCATGTGACTTCATGTGTCCCAACTTCATTTTACCTGAGCTCACATCCACGAGACTTCTGATGTTTGCAGAGTAGGAAGAGGGTGTCTTAACATAAAACAAATAGGTCAAGAACTCTGTTGCTTCTTTTGTACTAAATTGTAACTCTGAGGAGCTTTGATGAATTTGTTATCATCTTCTGCTTCACTCTTGCGTTTTGATTAACCAATAAGCATATCGAGTCGTGCACCGTCACCATCCTTTGTTTTACCTTTAATCTTGAGCAGAGTACCAAGGATGCTTTCACATATGTTCTTCTACGCGCATGACATCGATGTAGTGACGTACACGTAGAATCTCTCAGTAAGGTAATTTCCAGAACACCACTTTATTCTTAAACACTTGACCCCTGGGTGTTTGTTTCACCATCAAAGTGTGCCTCTTCCCAAGCACAACACTAATTTGTTTAGCCATGTTGTGGACCACCTCCCCAGCATAGGGTCCTGGGCCCACATCTACCTCTGCCGTACCATCAAATTCAGCTTTCGTCTTTTGATATGGGTGATTTCTTCGTAAGAACCTACGATGACGCAAATACACGGTTTTGGTGAGTTGGGAAGAAATTTGCTAGCTGTCCTATCCATGCATGTGACACACCCTACATCTCCCTTTGTTTTCTGCCCCGATGTGTTGCCTAATGCCAGCATATCTTGAATGCTGTGCAGCAGCATCGCATGTAGATTGAAAATCTCCTTTTTTAAGCAACATAACATTTTATAGCAGGCGCATCTATCCACACTGTCAGCAGTTCTTCTACCAATAGCTGAAAGTAAATGTTGATGTCATTTCCAGGTTGCTTTGGGCCTTGGATAATCATTGACATCATAATGTATTTTTTCTTCATACACAACCAAGGAGCTAGGTTATACATGCACAGAAGCACTAGCCATGTGCCGTGATTGGTGCTCATATCGCCAAAAGGATTCATCCAGTCAGTACACTCCCCGAGCCTTATACTTCTAGGATCCTTGGCAAAGTCTTCAAACTTGTTGTCGATTAATTCCCACTGAGCCCCATCTTTCAGGTGCCTCATATATTTATCCAGAATTCGCTCATCATGATGCCACCGCAACCTCTTTGCCTCTCTAGGGTTTGCAAACAAATGCCTCAACCTTGGAATTAAAGGCAAGTACCAAACAACCTTGAACAAGATTCATGTCTTGATCTCATCGTCCAATTTGTACTTGTCCTTTGCTCTCCTGCACTTGTATCGTCCATGCTTGCATGTGGGACATGCACGCAAATCTTTGTACTCACCATTGTACAATATGCAATCATTCACACAAGTGTGTATCTTCTATACTTCAAGTTCCAATGGGCAAATAATTTTATTCGCTTCGTTCAGGCTTCTAGGGAGCATATATCTTCCGGGAGAATTTCTTTGAAAAGACCTAACATCTCTATGAAGCGCTTGTTTGATAGACCGTTTGCTGCTTTAAATCTAAGAAGCGCCAAGGTGGCACTCAACTTCGAATATTTCTTTTTGCAACTTGCATACAATTCTTTCTTGCAGTCCGCATCAACTGTTGGCAGTTCCTTGTACCCAATCGTATCCTTTTTGGGCACTTGAAATCTGCAATCATAGCACCAAAATTTGGCATATCAAGATCGTCATCATCTGTGTTACCGTCTTGGTTTTCCAGTGGGTGTTTCGGCTTTCCGGTGTTCCGTTGGTAGCTTGATGCCTCTGCCCCGATGTGAGATTCAACATCCATGTGACACTGACCGGGGTTTGGCATCTCACAGCCCTAGGTATATTCATTCATGACCCGCTCTTCACTGTGTTTGGTCCAACGTGTATATCCATCCATGAATCCTCGAGAGAGTAAGTGCCACTAGACATCTACAACTTCACGTGACTCTGTATTAGCACAATGAATACATGGACACATGATGTAATCCGCATCACCAATTCTCCTCTTTGTACTTTCAGCAAAATTCACGAACTCTGTCACGCCACTGATAAAAAATGTGGTTCTCTGATTCTTCATCCATTTAGATCGTTCCATCTGCACCACATGAATGGTAATTAAAGACAAAAAAACAACATTAATACACAGATTAACTGATGCCAATAGATGCGTGCATAAATCACAAGGTTTTATTTTCATAATTACTGAAGGCACTCCATATTGTTATCTAGACGTGCAAGGAAAATTAATGGCCAGTCAATTTACACGTAGAGTACTACATCACTACCCTTAGGAATTGAATACCTTAATTAAGCCACTCACAAAAAGAATACCTTAATTAATTAGCTGCGCAACAACCTCCACCCAGCAGACAGAGAAGCGCGATGTGGCGGCATGCCGAGACAGCAGGGTCGAGGAGCAGATCTTAGTGTGGCTGCCGCCTGAAGTTCGACCTCCACTATCCCGCCGTCGACCGCGATGGATGTGCTCCAATCACGCTGCCGCCAACCTCGATGGTTGAGCTCCTCCTATCTCCCACCCCCGACCGAGGATTGACCTCCTATGATGCCGCCACCGCCCACCGACCAAGGATTGACCTCTTATCCGGTAGTCATTGCCTAGGCCGCCGCCGCTGCCATCTCTATCTGCAGAGCGGCTGTTTTATTTTTTGATGGATATCCACAGAACGGCTGTTTACATGGTATCACTATAACTCAATTATATGTACAGGGTAGTACATCACACATAGTTATGTAACGACAACCGTGTCTCACCTACGTTGTCTTCTCACATGGTTTGGTGTGGAAATCGTGTGTGAAGTTGTAATACCTAAAACAAACGACATGTATAAACAGTGTGATGTATAAAACATATAGTGCCATAAGTAGTTCCCAACCGTTTGCTTATCCCCAGTTTCCCCATTTATCCCAAATCCGTAGATAGCCTGAAAATTACCTCGCGTGGCACTGACATTGGGGGAATGCGGACGAGTGGTGCTGATGGTTTTGGTGCGGTTGCTCCTGCTCGTATCGCCGCCCTCGGCAGTGCCACCGAGCATTTGCCTAAGGTCATCAGAAGGCAGGTGCACTATAGATTTGAGTCGTCCTGTCAGGTTCCAATCTATCTTGATCTTTTTTAGCATGTCCAAAGTAGCTCCTTGCTGAATTCGCCTGAATGACCCCCCCCCCACCAGGAAAGCGATCTGCCGCCAGATCCGGAGCATGACTCCGGACTCCCGCAACACGAGTTCGACTCCGAGTTTTGTGTCACCGAGAAGTGCCAATAGCTGAGTTGTGTGGATGAGCACACTCCTGCTCGACATGTATGCACGGAGGGACTCGACATTTGCAGGCGGTTTCTCTGTTACCCCTTAGAGGTTAGTGCCAAGTTCATCATTTTACTTGAGTTAATGCCACCGCTAATCCTGAATACTATTAACATTGGCAGGGAAATGATGTTTGTGCCTTTGTTAATTGGCTGGATAAAGAATGGCATGGCAGGGCTCGGAGTGTTATCACCAAGATCGCATAAGATAACGTAAAGCTGAAGAAGAAACTAGCTAATCTGGAATGTACAATCAGTATGATGAAGCAAGAAATAATCAATCACAGGCACCAGATGAAAGCAAGAGACAAGAAGGAACTAGCATGTGTAGTTGTGGTTGTCGCACTAGCCATGTTCTATGCGCTATTTGCAATGATGATTAGGGTTTTTGTTTGACAGTACTTCCAAAGCACATCTAGATGTGCTCTAAGTAATGCACATCTAGGTCCTATGCAATTGATGTTACACAAAGATTCATGTAGATATTTTCCTTTGTCTTTTTTCTTTTCCTTTGTAGTTTGATTATTACTGGCTTCATCAATAAGAAGATCTCAATGTATTGCTTGCCAACTGTCCTACTCCATTCATACCGGTACTAGTGCATAATCCCAAAACTCGTTCCTTGTTTTTGTCCCGAAAAAAGAAATCAGCCAATAGGAGTCCTATGGCTAGTATGCATTCAATGACTTTAGACTATTTAGAATAACATGCATGTAATGGTCAATTATCTGCACACAATGGTATTGATTACCAAATACTCCCTCCGTCCCAAAAAGTGACACAACTTTGTACTAAAGTAGTGCAATGTTGAGTCACTTATTTTCGGACGGAGGGAGTAATCATCAAGTTCTCTCATCCCCCCCCACCTAGGTCATCGGTACGGAGGGAGTAGAAGTACTATGAAAAATTCTTGTTTCATATTTGGACGCTCCAACGCGTGTGCATAATTAATTATCACATTGAGAACTGCGCAACTCCGGGAATTTGGAGTGACTGGGTACAAATAATTGCGGTTGATTATATCAGCGTTTAGATAATCGTCAACCCCCGCTTCAAATGGCATTCCTCTTCTCTGCATACCCCTCTTAAATGTCCACCATCTTCATCGTCCCCGACAGGCTGCGCTACACACTTGCACACACTCTGCAATCTCGCTTTCTCGTGGTTTTTGTACGACTGCAGCCATGTCGAGCGACAGCAAGGATGACAGTTTGGCCAGCAGTCTCGCACCCGATGGTAGGTCAACATCAGAATCATCCCGCTCGTCTTCCATGAGTCTGGTGTCGAGCCCAGACCTCGATTATATCCGGATCATGGAAGGGACACCACCTCCAGAGTCGTCAGACGACAACTAGATGGACGAGGAGCCATCGGAGGACAAAGAAGAGGACGACGATGATGGTGAGGCAGAATGGTTGAACGAGGAGGAGGAGGACAACGACAACAACGATGATGATGATGGGCGGCGGCGATGAAAATCCAATGGTCAGCGGCAAGAAGCATCCTCGCCAAGACGATGTCGCAGGGCCATCCAACAACAACAACAACAACAACAACAACAACAACAACAACAACAACAACAACAACAACAACAACAACAACAACAACAACAACAACAACAAGGACTAAATTAAGCAGACTATATATATCTCTATTTATGTTCGCTCATATTAATTTGTTATCTTTGTTTATCCTATCAGTTTCATCGCAGACGGTTAGTAATATGTATTCGACAGAGATCTTCTACATTATCGCCCACAGGTTGGTTTCTTGAACATGTGCCCTGATGAGCACACAATTCACAAAAAAAGAACATATGGGCTGTCTATAATGATCGCACACAATTCTGATTACCGACCTGTTTGACGGGTATCACACACATCTTGTTATGCAAAATCATTTGTGTTCAACTCAATCATCGCACACACCTTGATCTGCCTGGCCGTTTCTATTGTTCTATCTCATCGCAAACAGTTCATATGGATCAACCGTCTGGCCTACATCGCACACGCAACTAAAATTGGAACCTTGTTTGATGTATCCTTCATCGCAAACGTTTTGCATCTTTTTTGACGGTTTTTTACATCACCATTTGCGATTAACGCATTGCACACAGTTTTTTCAAAGTGTCTCTAGTCGTAGTGTCACGTTAGCAGCATCCTGCAGTAGTGTACCCTCGAAAACTGTTGCGATCCCATATACTTGTGGGTTATCAAGACCTTTTTCTGGCGCCATTGCTAGGGAGCATAGCTATATTTGTTGAGTCACTTGGTATTATTATCTATTTATCACTATGAGGAATCTGAAAGATACCAAAACAAAGATTTTTTCCTCTAAGACGAGGGGAGGCAAGGAACTGCCATCTCGCTCTGTACTTTATTCGCCTTCTGTTTTGAATAGACTTGCAACACCACCACCTGCTATTATTTCTGATATGTCGGAAGTTATTGATGGTGCTACTTCTGCTATGAATGATGCTTATGATGATGCTAGTACCTTGCTTGATGATAGCCACTAGGTGAATTTCTTGATGACAACTTGCTATACCTAAAGATATTGAGAGTGTTGAACTGATGAAATTACTAAAACTGATGTAGTCTTGGAAAATGAAAATTTTGAAACACCTATTAGACCTAGCTCTCCTAGATTTGAATGCGTAAGATACCTGAGGGTTATGTTATGGTAGATAGCTAGAGACTTTCTTACTTGTGAAGATAGAGATGATCTAAAGAAACTACCAGTCAAGTTGAA
This sequence comes from Triticum aestivum, assembly GCF_018294505.1. Taxonomy (NCBI): domain Eukaryota; kingdom Viridiplantae; phylum Streptophyta; class Magnoliopsida; order Poales; family Poaceae; genus Triticum; species Triticum aestivum. Next base: position 175,078,281 of record NC_057807.1, on the reverse strand, counting down.
AGAAAAATCTCTAAATGCTAGAATGAAATGTGATCCTAAGTTTGCTACTTCACCTATATTTTTACTGATAAGGATTATGAATTCTCTGTCGACCCAAAGTTAATTACTTTGGTTGAATCTATTCCTTTCCATGGCTATGAAACTGAAACTATTGTGGCACATCTTACTAAGTTAAATGATATAGCCACCCTTTTTGCTCATAATGGGAAAATTTGCTATTACTATATTCATAAGTTATTTCCATTCTCATTAAAGGATGATGCTAAGATAGGGTACAATACTCTTGCTCCTGGTTGTGTGCGTAGTCCCCAGGATATGATCTACTACTTCTCTGAAAAATTTCCTTCTCATAAGAAACAAGCTGCCTTACAGTAAATATTTAACTTTGTGCAAATTGAAGAAGAGAGTCCCCACAAGCTTGGGGGAGGCTGAGGGAGTCCTGGATTATGGGGTCCTTGGAGAGCCGGCCTATGTGACATGGACCGGACTGACGGGCTGTCATAGCCCTAGATCATTGCTTGTAACTAGTTGCTTTAAAGCATTCATGCGTCATGTTAAATTTCTGGAAGTTGAACTGAGGAATTTTGGAAGCCTAAAAAACCTAAATAAAAGAGGGGCAAAGAACCCTGGAAAATGCATTCAATGTTTCCAAAATGGCCTTAAATAATGTTGGTTATATTTTGGCAAGGGTTTTACACCAAACCAAAAATAATGAACATTTTTGAGGAATATTTTGAGCACTGAATTTAAATCATTATTCTAGTTGCATCTGGAATTATATTCATAATATGTATAGAATATACTTTCAAATACCCTGGAACATTTTATGTGCATTTGGATCAGTCCATTCAGCAACATAAAAATATCCAGAGGATATTTTGTACTGTTTTTGAATCTGTTTTGATTTTTAAACAGTGGCAAAAGATTAAATAAAAGAAAAACAGAACAGAAATATAAAACAGAGCAGCAGGACTTACCTGCACCCACCTGTGGCCTGCTACTGTAGTCACTTGGCAGCTCATCTGACCGGCCCAGCTCCTGCGCGGCCAATTACTGTGCAGCCCAGCTGCCAGTCATCTTCCTCCCCCTCGCCCCGAAGCAGCTGCGTGCTGGACGCACGCGCGTCGACGCCGGCCACCTCCTGCTTCGCGCTGGCGGCCTCTCCTTCGCCCTGATCCGCGTCTGGAGACACCCGAGGCCCCCCTCTCGCTTTCCCCTCACTCTCTGCTCTCTCCCTCGCCCTCTAGACCCTCTCCCGAGCAGACCCGAACGCGGCCGTCGCCACCATCGTCATTCACCGTGGCCACCGGGCCTTCCTCTCCCCTCCTCCATGCCCACGAGCTCAGAGACGACCCGATGCTCCTCCAAGTCGGAGCACACGAGCTCAGACGAACCGTAGCGACGCCATCGACCGTCTTCTCCGCGCACGGCCGCCGGATCGCCATCGCCGTTGCGTTGCCGTCCATGCTTCCCCGACCCCACTTCGACGCCCCCTACAACCGCAGTGAGCCACTACGCCAAACCCCTCTCTCCCCGTGCTCGTTTACCCCCTCTCGTTGTCGCTTCCGTCAAGCCCGAGACCTCACTGCCGCCGGCCATGGCGCCGCCGCAGCCACAGCCGCTGCCGCTCGCGTCCGAGCCCATCAGTGCGCTCAGTACACTCCCAGACGCCGAGCACACCCACCAGATCCTCCTCCCGTACGTGGTAGCGCCGAACCCAACTGCTCCCGCGCTTCGGCCGCCGCAAACCTCGTCGCCGGCGCTACTCCAGCCACTCCCCGGCCGCGCCACCACCACGGTTGGATGCGGACGAGCGTCCGCATCGCAAAGCTGTGCTCCGCGCGCCAAACCGAGCCCTGTGGGCAAAACCCGCAGCACGCCGCCGCGTCTGGCTTCGCCGGCGGCTAAACGCCGGCAGGCCTTGACCCGTTGACCGGCGGGTTTGACTCCGCTGACTTAGTTGACTAGGTGGGGCCCTCTGCTAATTAACCTAGTTTAGGTTTAATCAAAATTAGTTAGTCTAATTAGCTACTGACCCACTGGTCAGTTTGACCTGGGCCGCCCGTTGACCTGCTGACGTCACTATGAGGTCATGCTGACGCAATAATTCCTTTCTGGAATTTAAATAAATCTTAAAAGATTTATTATTTTCAGAAAATGTCCAAAACTTCTAATATTCATAGACATTCAACCGTAACTCCAAATGAAATAAATTATATATGAAAAATGATCAGAAAAATCCAATCTATCCATCTGTACCATTTTCATGCATGTTAGAACAACTTATAGCTGATGTTTAGCACAAATCAATTGAATGGCATTTAAATAACTACATGTGGAGTTTGAATTTGAACCTAGGGTTCAAACCAACTTCATTTAACCTGCTGCTAGTTGCATTAGCTCAAATCACATCATATTGCCATGTCACATTCATGCATCATATTGTCGCATTGCATTGATTGTGTTCTTCCTTGTTTGCCGGTAATTGTCCCCTCTCAGTAGACGACGTACCGACTATGAGTTCGATGACACCGATGAAGAACTATATTATCTTCAGAAGTGCCAGGCAAGCAAAACCCCCTTGTTCATTCCGATACAATCCTACTCTCTCGCCCTGCTCCCTTTTACTGCATTAGGACAACAACGAGTCATTTGTTACTTGCTGCGGTAGCTGAACCCCTTTATCCTCTGCATGACCTGTCATTGCCACAGTAAATAGATGTAACCCACTAGTATGAGTAGGAGTTGTTTGAGCCCTGTTGTGCCTACTCATTCATGTTTGTTTGTCATGCCTGCTACTGCTTAGAGTTGAGTCAGGTCTGATTCATCGGGAATGAATCAAAGGTGTGTGAAGATGTCCTACTGTGTGTGAGCTAAGTGTGTGAACACGATTTGGTAAATGTAGCGGTGAGAGGCCATGTAGGAGTACATGGTGGGTTGTCTCATTGCAGCCGTCCTCAGGAACTGAGTTCTGTGTTTGTGATCCATGATTCATCTACTACCACGCATTGGGCCCGAAACCAATGGACCCTCTCGGCTTCTTAATCACCCTTGTCCTCTGTCCAGGAGTTGCAAGTAGTTTCTGGTGTTTGTAGTATGCTGGAGGCCGTGGGCAGCGCTGACCGTAGGGGTGGGCTGTGATGCGGTAGGCACGTGGCCGGGTATACCGGGCGCCTGTTTGGTGTCTCGGAACCCTGTTCACATCGTTTGGGGCTGTGAGCGAAACCCCGGCCGGATCTCCTCATGGATGGAACCCGAATAGGCGATAAACCTGGACTAGAGACTTGAGTGTTTAGGTAGGCCGTGGCCGACACCCACGTTGGGCTTCCGCTTGAAGGTTGCCGAGTACATGTCGTGTAAACGGCGGTAAGTGGTGAGAGCGTGTGTGAAGAAGTACACCCCTGCAGGGTTAACATTATCTATTCGAATAGCCGTATCCGCCGAAAAGGACTTCTGGGTTGCCTGTACAGTTCATAGACAAGTGAAAGTGGATACTTTAAAATGCGCAAGATAAGCATGAGTGCTATGGATGGCGTTCTCGTAGGGAGACGGGAGTGGATCCATAGTGGTGTATTGGTTGGTGAATATGTGGACTCGTGTGCGCCACCTCAAAAGAGTTACTTGCAGTCGTAGTTTAGGATAGCCACAGAGTCAAAGCTGGCTTGCTGCAGTTAAACTCCACCACCCCCTTTGTTGATAATGATGCATATGTAGTTAGTTCTGATGTAAGTCTTGCTGGGTACATTTGTACTCACGTTTGCCTATTTTATGTTTTTGCAGAGAGACTTCGGTCTCGCTAGTAGTTCCGCGTGGACTTCGACGTTTAGCTTGTTACCTCAGCTACGATCTTGTGCCCTCGGCAGGATCTGGTAGATAGTTAGGCTTTTCAGCCTTTTCCGTTTATAGATGTCTGTACTCAGACATGATAGCTTCCGCTTGTGCTTTGACTTGTATGCTCTGAATGTTGGGTCGTGAGACCCATGTTTGTAATATCTCGCTCCTCGGAGCCTAACGAATAAAATACTTGAGTCGTAGAGTCATGTTGGGATGCCATGTTGTACTTGCACATATCGAGCGTATTGTGGGTATGATATTGAAATGCTTGGTATGTGTGGGATCTGACTATCTAGTTGTTTATTCTTAGTAGCCTCTCTTACCGGGAAATGTCTCCTAGTGTTTCCACCAAGCCATGGTAGCTTGCTACTGCTCCGGAACACTTAGGCTGGCCGGCATGTGTCCTTCTTCGTTCCGGTGTCTGTCCCCTCGGGGAAATGTCACACGATGAATACCGGAGTCCTGTTAGCCCGCTACAGCCCGGTTCACCGGAGTCCTGCTAGCCCAGTGCTACAGCCTGGATTCACTCGCTGATGACTGACACATTCGATGCTGGGTCATGGATGCCTGTACCTGTAAGTCTGTGCCACTTTGGGTTTACGACTAGCCATGTCAGCCCAGGCTCCTTATCATATGGATGCTAGCGACACTATCATATACGTGTGCCAAGAGGCGCAAACTGTCCCGGGAAAAGGTAAGGCGACACCCTTGGGAATACCGTGCGTGAGGCCGCAAAGTGATATGGGGTGTTACATGCTAGATCGATGTGGCATCGAGTCGGGGTCCTGACACGGGCCGTGAAGATACAGAACCAAAGGCTTCTCCCATGTATGGATGGGACTCTCCTTTGCATGGACGGCAAGCTTGGCGTCCGGATGTGTAGTTTCCTTCCTTCGTAAACCGACTTTGTACAACCCTAGTCCCATCCGGTGCCTATATAAATTGGAGGGTTTAGTTCTTAGGGGCTATCACAATCATAGAGGCTAGACATCTAGGGTTTAGCCATTACGATATCGAGTTAGATCAACTCTTGTAACCCCTATACTTATCATAGTCAATCAAGCAGGAAGTAGGGTATTACCTCCATTAAGAGGGCCCGAACCTAGGTAAACATTGTGTCCCCTTCCTCCTGTTACCTTCGATCCTTAGACGCACAGTTCGGGACCCCCTACCCGAGATCTGCCGGTTTTGAAACCAACATTGGTGCTTTCATTGAGAGTTCCTCTGTGCCGTTGACAAAAGGAATGATGGGTCGCCTTGTCATCAAGGACATCATCACTTGTGGAGAAGCCCTAGCTTTAGGGCAAACCCTCCGGCTCGGCAGCTTCATCATGGGCGCTCGCCCGGCCGTTAAGCCAGAAACAACCCAACTCATCGCCAAAAATCACCTCCACGTCGGCCCTGAATACTCCGACAAGATGGATCCGGCAGATGTATCGGCCTTAAGCGAACTACTAGATCGCATCGCCGCCCTGGGGTTCGCAACCGACTATGATCGGATCGGGCTTAAACCCGATCAGAGAGAAATCAGATCTCTGCCGATCACCCATCATGTGGCAATCATGGAGGAACAAGCCGACAATGACTCTTCTCCTACGTTGATAACAAAGTATGTTCGGGTTTCCGAGCTCAGAGAACAGGAATCCCTCCTTCTGGAAGACAGTTCTTGTCCTCTGAATATGGAATCGGGCGTTGAGCCTAAAAATGCACTAGATGCTCTGGAGCCCAGGCCCGTAACCTCAGAGATTCTTCAGAATCCGGACTTCTCAGTGGGTCAGGGTTCAGATTTGAACCCGCCCACCCACCACAAGCGATATTCCCCAAGCAACTCCAGTCCTTCGGACATATGCGACTTAATGTATGTGCGGCAGCAGCCCCAGGAAATAGTCCACCACTTTTGGGGTAGATTCCTACTTGTTAAAACCAACATCAAGGATTGCTGTGACGACGACGCGGTCTCGGTAAATTTACTTAGAACGGCAAAAGAATACCGCATATAGGTAGATATAGCGGACTCATGTGTCAAAAACCGGTTTAAAGGATTGCACAAGTAGTGATCATACTTAGTGCAAACTAGTTGACCCATTGCGCCAAATGGGGCAGAGACCCGCTAAAGCTATGTTGTCGATGAAAATGGTTTTATTTTTCAAGGGCATATTCGATACTCGTAGTAGAAAGTACATGTGTTAAATCATGCTATTTTGGAAATGTCTATCACATTGAAAAATCCGAGTTCGAAAAAAATTTGCATAACTCATTGCGCCAAAAAAAATCTAGATGCCTAGTTGCGCCAAATAGCGTAGAGTTTGTTTTAAAACCATGCACGCGATGAAAATATTTGCATTTTTTCACTAATTTTATTTTTGAACAAGAGTAGAGTGTCAACCCCAAAGTGTTAAAAATATTTGACTTCGTTAGTAGAAGTAGGTTTTACCATTAGGAATTAGGGTACTGATATTTGACTTTACTTGGAACTATTGAAGAGAAAGGAGACACACTATTTTCTAGTGACAGTAAGGAGGGCAATTCAGGTAGCCCCAACGTTAGCAGCTCATAAGAGATTAGGATGGGCTCGCAGGTGAAAGATCTTCCCCTTGTAAACTTAGTTTGTATCATCTTGAAAACGGAATTCAGATGCATAGCAAAATGTTTTGCTTCGATCTTGAAATTTGTTACGACATTGAACGTCATGGCATATAGAAGAACTGAACACTTCAGATTTAAACAGTTGCACTCACAACAATGCAGAATACAGAAAATCATTTTATGGAAATTGAAGTCTCTAAAACCAGCATACACGTGTCAGTTTGGTTTGTTTGATCATATATGGGCATGGTCTGTTGCCACATTTTGAAGGTGAGCTCACACACAATGTTTGAAACATCCTTGATTCCAAGAAAAAAATGCAGGGGGCGACACCTCCCTTTCAAGAGAAATTTTTTTGAGCGATGATGATTCCTAATCTCACTGAATTCATGCAAGCTGTACAGCGAAACTCGACATAAAACTTGTAGTCGAGTAGTTGCAGTGCAACCTTCATTGTTCGGCTGGCGACTATAATATTATTATGAAAGACAATGATCATCCTACAAAATGATCTTTCCTGATTATTTGTCACAGTACTACAGCTAATCATCCTGAAATTTCATTTTTGTAGTAGGTAAAACAAAATTCAGGTTGGCGCTCAAACATCCACAATAAAAATTCAGGTTGACGTTGAAACTTGTAGTCGATTTCCTTGCTTACAGCAGCAGCAGGGACATCATCAGATTCAATAAAAACAGCTTTGGCTTCGACCTGTTTGATCAAACAGAGTGAATCATGTAACTACCAGGATCATATTTCATTAGTTTAAAATGGCATCCCACACTGAACTTTTCTGAATCATTCGTATGCAATGGATCTCTTAAATACACTACTCCCTCCGGTCCAAAATAAGTGTCATTGTTTTTGAACTAAAACCATGACACTTAATTTGGATCAGAGGGAGTATAATACACAGGTCCATCCAAAATAAGTGTCGTGGTTTTTGAACTAAAGCCCCGACACTTAATTTGGATCGGAGGGAGTATGATACACACGTCCCTCACTCCACTAGGTGGCTTGAAAAAACAGTTAGCACTGGATGTCACCAAATAATGCACCCAACTGCGCACTGGACACCGGCTCATGTGTGAGTTATCCCATGATCTCATAGGTACGCAATAGTTTAGGCAGAAAATATAGTTTGAATTGGATGTCAGGGCGATGTAGAAAATGTAGACCATTTTTGTATGCTACAAAAAGAAGTTCAATTTCAACGTTACTAATAAAAAGCAAATCCTAGAATTTGGAAAGTTTCAAAGACGCTCAACATCTTACAACACCAACATTACAACCATAGACCATAGCAAAAATATTGACAGCTATTTGCATACAATGCGATTAGCACTTGAACTGTTTCAGCTCATGTGCGAAATACAGGAAAGTTGGCTCAAGAGCTCCGTTGTACCAAGCTGCCATCATCAAACATGCTCTTGCCCACAAAGCTGCCATCCTCACATCTTGACTGAATCAGATCATCGCCGGCAATCAAGGTGTGATCACCTTCAACCTCAGTGGAGTTGTAATTAATTTGTTCCATAACCATTGATTCCGGGTCCTGGAACCAATCAAATAGAAGTAGTTGAGACAGAAGAATGTAAGCCATGGTAGGAAAACATGAAGAAACGGGACGAAGAAGCCAAGAACGATAGGAAAAACTTGCCTCGTCAAAATCAATCCCACACATGTTGTATGTTAAGCTAATACAGACTTAATAATAAATAATAAGTAATTAACTGAAGTACCAAACTTGGAATAGCATTCCTTCACTCATGCTCATACATCTGTATCTCCACAAAAACAAATGGCAACTTCATGAGGATTTACAATAGAAAGGCATCAGATGTTGCTGCAGGAAGCCAATTAGAATCAGAAATTATGCGAGTATTGTAGAGCATATAGAAACTTCATTCTAGCCCACACAGTAACAGCTCTATAACACAACTTGTTTTTTTATGGATTCAGTAAAAATATTACGGGAGAACTTATTTTTGCAAAGCGGAGATCATAATAATAGTGGGCATTGACGAAACAAGATTTATCGCCTCAACCAGTGTATTGTCATGACCAACACCTAAATAACTTGTTCCTGTTCCTGAGTTACATATGCTCTAATAACCCTATGATCCCCGATTCATGGTTTTAAATATAAGATGTTCCATCAACCATGGTACAAGACACAAATAGATCAACCCATCAACCACTGAATATAATATTCTCCAAGAAAATAAAATAGTCTGTAGAAGCAAGGCATAATTTAAATCTTTACCAATAAGGCAATACAAGTTATAGGCCAAACAGAGCATAAAAGGTTCGAACCACAGCAAGCAAGAGAACACGACATCCTTGACCTGAACATCATAAATCACAAATCCAGAATAAACGATTAACCCAAAGTTTTTCTTCTCATGAATCTGAAGGAGGTCCACGTGTTGTTATCTACACAATAAAAATTACTGGCCCAAGCTTGAAGTCTAACCAGAATAATTTGCTAATGGAATTAAACCATATCCCATTTCTTTGAGGATGAGATGCAAATAAAGGCTGACACATGATTGATAAATTCGTACAAATCTTTTCAGTCCCAGAAGTAAACATGAGGAACTGAGGTTTAATTAATCATGTAATTATATAAGAAGAATCATTATTCTTCATTGTTCACTTTGAGTGCATCTGAATCAGCCATACAAAAACTGGATGGTGATTTTTCAAATAAGAGCTACTTGGGTAAATAAGATTGCCCCACATCCACTTGATACTTAACTATAAACTACACATCAATCTGACAGTCTGATCTATAATGCTTCATGAAACAATCAATCTAGAAGCTCAAAATACCATTGCAAACTCCAATAAAATCAGAAAGAAACATCGCAGGTCTATTTCCTTACTTTGGTGAGAGGCCATGTACAAAAGAAATCAAAATTAGCAAGAAAGAAGCTTGCCATCACCTGGGAAGAAAAACCATAAAAAAGGAAGTGTCCGTGTGGTCTTTATGCCTTCGAGGATTTCCTCAGCATCCTACAGATATTCAGAAAAATGATTTGTGTTGGTGTACGAAAATAGGGGCGCTCTTTTGTACCCCTTATTTGTGCACGGGCAGTCAGAGCGATGCCCACGGCCGCACTTAAGCAGGGCGAAGACAGGGAATCAGAGCCACAGACACAAAAACAATCACCGCAACGCTAGAGACCTAGACCACAGAGAGCAGATGGACGAAGCAGGTTTCCCCGGCAAGACCCTTGCCGGGGCAGCCTCAGCAGCCCCGGCAAGGCCCTTGCTGGGGCAGCTCGCCCACACCAGCGGAGTGAGCCACCCTCGAACCGACGGTCTCCAACGCCATCGACTACGTTAGGCCAGGGCTTGGGAGGCACCTCCATGGTGGCATGCAGATCTTTGAGAAGACAAAGAATATTCAAGATCCGATGAGGATTGGAAGGCAACGATCCCCGACAAGATCTTTGCCGAGGAAACCCGCAATACCCCCGGCAAGATCCTTGCCGGGGACAACAGCGCGCCACCGCAAGACCCTTGCCGGGCCACCCGACAGGGCCCTTGCCAAGGGCGTCAGCGGGGCCACTGCCAGGCCTGCGCCAACCAAGTCTCCACCGCTGTTCACATGCAGCTGCCAGCCCAACCAGCCGGGCAGGCACCTGCGTGGCAACATGCAACTTCCAGGCCAACTCAGCACACGCCTGCGTGGCGGCATGCTGATCTTCGTGGAGGCTCCACCATTGCGCCACCTCAGCTGCTTGCCTGCCTACATGGCGCCGCATGCATCGCTAGTCAGGGCGCGTGTCGAAGCGAGGAGGAGCTGCGACGGACGGGACGAGCCTCGCTCCCGTCCCTGTTAAAGCAAGAGGACACCTAAGCCGCGCATTAAATGCGCCTTGTCCTATAATACGAGCGATAAGCTCGTATCACTGTAGGCCTTTCCACCTCCTGTGTGCCACTGTGGCAGCCCCTTTCGACTATAAAAGGAGGCCCATGGCGTACTACAGAGGGATTCGGCTCTCTTTAACCACGCAGCCACCGCAGCTAGTTCAAGAACTCAAGAACACTCAATACATCCACCAAAGCAGGACTAGAGTTTTACGCATCCTCGCGGCCCGAACCTGGGTAAACGATCCTTGTGCTAACTGCTAACCCTGCTCTTCTCACAACCCCGTGCCGCGCTACCGCAGAAGGGATCCTCGTGATCCCATAGGTGTCGTTTCCAACCGACATCTTTGGCGCGCCAGGTAGGTGGCGCAATTGTGAGAATCTAGTCTAGTAGTTGGCCTAGCAGTTCTTCATCGCAATGGCTCCTAAGAAGAAGACGACCGCGGTGATCGGTTCGTCCAGGACTAGACTGCCAGTACCTGTGCGGACCAGTAGTAGGGCAGTCGCGGAGAAAACCCGTGGCGCGGCCCGTGAACATCCTCATCACCCTGGCAGTCCAGGCCTGGTGAGCGGCGTCATTCGTACGCCAGGCGACGAGCCACGCGTCGCGGGCTCCAGAGACGGAGTCGGCCCCCCGCAGGCGGTGCAGGGCCCTCCAGGGGCGTCGTCGTGCTGCCAGACGGCGGCGCGGCGACCTCCAAGACGCCAGCACCGGCGTCCACGGCGCTCTCTTCTTAGGTCGTGCGCGATAAGCAGCGCCGCCCTACTGGTGACCCTAGGCGCTGCCCTGGGAAGAGTCCCATGCGCCCTTCACATGACGAGGAGGGCCAGCATGCGCGCCAAGGTGCTGACGGAGGTGGCGGACGGCTGTGGGGCCGTGATGGGGCTCCTTCTAACACTCTTAGAAGTCGAAGTGCATCGCGGTCCACACAGCTTTCGCCACTACCCAAGCCAGCAGAAGCCCTAACACGCGCGCAGCTGCTCCCGCTGTGGAGAAGCTTGACGAATGGAGGGCCATCGTCCGGAGCCTCGTCGGCATCGCTAACAACAACGAGTTGCTGCCGGCGGGACCCGTAAGCCGTCGCTCCGTCGAGCCACCGCATGCCAGAGGAGGGCGAGCCAGAGGCGATGCGGCCACGGTGCACTCCCCTCCTCCATACCGGCCACCGCGGGTGTCGGTCCGTCGCGAGGATGCTCGTGATGATATCTCCATAGTGTCGTCCGACCCGCGGACCCACGGCGACCATTGTCAAGTTCTTCGGGAGCGAGCTCATGAAGACGCTCGAACCACCATCGAGCGCCGGCGTGACGCGCGCCACCAGTCGGATAGGTGGGCAGGGCCCACTAAGGACCCCCCAGCACTGGGTGGCTACGGTGGCCTACCCTACGAGGTGGGTTGTCCGGCCTTCACCCGTGAGCTGCGGTAGTTCCAGTGGCCCTTCCACCGCATGTTCAAGCCCAACGTTGGCAAGAAGTACAACGGCAAGACTTGCCCGCTGGAGTTCCTCAGCATCTGCACCATCGCGAGGCAAGCTGTCGGGGCTCGCGACGATAAGGTGCTCGCCAACTATTTTCCGTTGGCACTCAAGCCCAATGTTATGTCATGGTTGATGCACTTGCCGGTGGACTCCATTTCTTCTTGGGCAGATCTGTGTCATGAGTTTGTTGGCGCCTTTACTGGAGGCCACCAAGCTCATGGCCAGGCGAGTGATTTGCATATCAACCCCAAGAAGGAAGAAGAAAACTTGCGCAAGTACATCCAAAGGTTCAGCGAAGTGCAGTACAACATTCCCGACGTTCATCCTCCCACCATGATCAGTGCATTCCATCAGAATGTGTGCAATCGTAAGATGCATGAGGAGCTGGCGATGAACAAGGTCAAGGATGTGGCCGAACTTTAAGTTCAAGCCGATCGGTGTGCTCGGGCTGAAGATGGAAGGAAGTACCCTGGTGAAGACGCCAGCGTGGAAACCGACTCCACGGATGACACCGCCACCCCGGTGAAGAAGGGTCAGCGCCGTAACAGGAAGCGCAAGGGTAAGAACGTCCTTGCCGTCGAGGGGTCCGACGAAACCGGCGCCACCAAGAAACTCAAGGCGAGTGACCCCGACAAGGTGGTTGCCGGGTGTGTCGATTGCCGGGCCTTGGCGGCTGCCGATAAGCCAGGGGGCTCCGACAAGCAGTATTGCAAGATCCACCGCACCAAGGGCCATGACCTCCAGAACTGCCGGCAAGTGGAGCTACTCGCTGAGAAGCAGAAAACCGAGAATGAGCGTTAGGACAAGGAAAATGGCAAAGAGGTTGCCGAGGGATCTGGCAAGAAGCGTGGCAGCCAAGGAGGCCGCCGCGGCAAGGACAATCAGCAGGACAAGCCCGCCCGGGGTCGCGACAAGAAGCAGGAAGACGATGATCACGACGAGGACGATGAGTCCGGCGACCACGAGTTCTAGAAAGCCATAGAAGCCATGTGCGTCGATGGTGGCGCCTTGCTGCATACATCCCACCGCCAGCTCAAGCAGTGGGCGCGTGAGATCACAGCGGTGGAGCCGTCGCTCGACGCACGGAAGCCGCTGAGGTGGTCCAGCACGACTATCATCTTCGACACCGAGGACCATCCTGACCACACTACTGTGGTCGGGTGCTTGCCGTCGTTGGTTTCACCAACAATCCGCAACCTCAAGGTGACGAAGATGCTGGTTGGCGGAGGGGTTGGTCTGAACTTGATCTCGCCTGTTGTGATCAAGAGGCTGCAGATCCCTGATGGAGACCTGGAGGAGACGGGCACATTCCAAGGGGTCAACCCGGGGAAGAGCCAGCCGAAGGGAAAGGTCACGCTGCCCGTGATGTTCTGAGGCGAGCTGAACTACAAGACAGAGAGGATTTTTTTTATGTAGCCGAGATCCCCATGCCCTACAACGGGATCCTCGGCCGCCAGGCACTGGCCAAGTTCATGGCGGCTTCACATTACGCCTAAAACATGCTAAAGATGTCGGGGCCGTTGAACATCATCACCGTCCCCTCGGACAAGAAAGACGCGTTGATTTGCGCCAACCAACTCTACCAGGAAGCAGTTGCAACAGCTGCCGCCAAGGCACCTGCTCCTGCTGATGGAGTCCCGGGAGGGAAAAAGACCGGCGAGACCCCTCGCACCCACTCCGGCAAGTGCACCTCTTCGGGGTGTTACGCTCCCGTTGAGGACGAGCTAGAGAGCTCCACCGGCAAGAGCAAGAAGTCCAGAGTTGCACCGCCAGGGACCAAGAAGGTGCTCGTCAAGAAGGACAGCACAGGGGGAGCTTTTACCATAAGCTCCACCCTCAACAAAAAATAGGAAAGCGAGCTCGTCACTTTCCTGTGGGCGAATGTCGATGTGTTTGCATGGCAAGCCTCCGACATCCCTGTCGTTCCCAGGGAAGTGATTGAGCACCATCTTGCTATTTGTCCTCATGCACGGCCCGTCAAGTAGAAGGTCAGGAAGCAAGCTCTAGAGAGGCAGGAGTTCATCATGGAGGAGATCGGAAAACTAGAGGCGGCAGGCTTGGTAAGGGGGGTGCTCCATACAACGTGGTTATCCAATCCGGTAGTGGTGCGCAAGGCAAACGGGGAGTGGAGACTGTGTATTGATTACACAGACATCAATAAAGCTTGTCCAAAGGATCCCTTCCCGTTACCGTGCATTGACCAGATTGTTCACTCCATGACTGGGCGTGACCTGTTATCATTCCTCGACGCCTACTCAGGGTACCACCAGATCTTCATGACAAAAGAAGACGAGGAGAAGACAGCGTTCATCACCCCATGTGGTACGTATTGCTTTTTACGGATGCCTTTCGGGTTGAAGAGTGCTGGCTCAACCTTTGCAAGAGCATTCCAAATTGGTTTTGAGCCCCAGCTACATAGAAATATGGAAGATTATATGGATGACATAGTGGTCAAAACCAAGGACAAAGCAACACTTGTGCAAGACCTGGAGGAAACATTTGCGAACCTGCGCAAGATCAACCTCAAGTTGAACCCTAAGAAGTGTGTCTTCGGTGTCCCGTCCAGCAAGCTTCTCGGGTTCTTTGTGTCACAGCGCGGGATTGAGGAGAACCCAGATAAGATCAAGGCCATCGAGCAGATTAAGGCACCTAAATGGATCAAAGACATGTGTCGGCTCACTGGCTGCATTGCCGCCATGAGCAGATTCATCTCCAAGTCTGCGGAGCGTGCCCTTCCCTTTTTCAAGATCTTGAAGAAGACGGTCCCAATGGAGTGGACCCCGGAGGCCGAGGCAGCGCTGCAGGATTTGAAGAAGTACCTCTCCTCTACCCTAGTGCTGGTTGCGCCCAGACCACAAGAACCGTTGCTGCTGTACCTAGCAGCAACGAATCAGGTGGTTAGCGCTACACTAGTGGCGCAGAGAGAGGTCAATGAAGAGGCAGCAGCAGCGGTAGAGTCAATGGATGGCGAGCTGGAACCCTCCCTGGCAGGGCTCGGTCCCGGCGGGACTGAGTCCCTGGCAGAGGCTGACGCCAGTGTGACAGGACCCACACGACTCAGTGAAGTGGCGCAGAAGAAGAAAATGGTGCAGCACCCAGTCTACTTCGTCAGCTCCCTCTTGCAGGGGCTAGGTCGAGGTACTCAGGTGTGCAAAAATTGCTCTTCGGCCTCCTTATGTCCTCGAGGAAGCTGCATCATTACTTCCAAGCGCACGAGATCAGCATGGTCACCCGCCTCCCGTTGCAACGGATACTGCATAACCCAGATGCAACAGGGAGGATCGTGGAATGGGCCCTGGAGCTGTCGAGTTTTGGTTTAAATTTCGAAAGCACCTCGACGATTCAGAGCAGAGTCTTGGCAGAGTTCGTTGCAGAATGGACCTCAACGCCCGACGAAGAGGTAGAGGAGACCACTCTCCCCGGCAAGGAAATGAGCCGCAACTGGATCATGTACTTTGATGGGGCTTTCCCGCTGCAAGGCGGCAGTGCTGGTGTGCTGCTTGTCGCACCCACCGGAGAGCACCTCAAGTATGTCATCCAAATGCACTTTCCCTGGGAAATGGAAACTAACAACACCACTGAGTACAAAGGCTTGCTTGCCGGTCTCAGGATTGCGGCGGACCTCGGAGTCAAAAAGCTCATCGTCAGGGGCGACTCGCAGCTCGTCGTCAGGTAGATCAACAAAGATTATCAAAGCCCATTGATGGAAGGTTACGTAGATGAAGCGAGGAAACTAGAGGAGCACTTTGACAGTATACGAGCAGAGCATGTCCCTCGGACAGAAAATGACATCGCTGACTACCTGTCAAAGCGCGCTGCCCTCAATCTACCTGTGGAACCAGGTACTTTTGTGCTTCGTTTAACTCAACCATCCGTCGAACCATCAACCAGGCAGAGCAAGCGGAGGAAGCTGGGCCCCGGAAAGTATTTCCCCACTGAGCTCCCCGGAGCCGCTGGTGAAGATGTTGCCGTGGATGCCGATCCTGCCGCAGGACAACCGACCCCGGCAGGGCCTCAGGCCATGGCCGTAGAGACGGCCGCTCCCATGGCAGAAGAGATGCCTTTGGTCCTTGTCATCGAGCCACGGGCTCTGGAATGGACGCAGCACACCGTCCAATTCCTCTAAAAAGGAGAGCTTCCCGAGGAGCAGAAAGAGGCAGAGAGATTAGCCCTTTGGTCTGCTATGTACCAATTCGTTGACAACGTCTTGTACAGAAAAAGACCGAATGGGGTGAAATTGAAGTGCATCTCCCGGGAGGAAGGACTAGAGCTGTTGGCAGAGATACATGGAGGCATATGTGGCTCCCACATAGGGTCGAGGGCCCTTGCTGGCAAGGCTTTCCGGCAAGGTTTCTTCTCTCCCACTGCCCTCCAGGATGCGATGGCACTAGTAACCAAGTGTGAAGCGTGCCAGTTCCATTCAAATAAGCTTCATCAACCAGCTCAAGCCCTTCAAACCATCCCTCTCTCCCGGCCCTTCTCGGTCTGGGGGCTCGACATATTGGGCCCTTTCCCTCGTGTCGTCGGGGGCTTTGAGTACTTGTACGTTGCAATCGACAAGTTCACAAAGTGGCCAGAGGTGGAAGCGGTGAGGAAGGTGACAGTGCAGTCAGCCATCAAGTTCTTCAAAGGGCTAGTTTGCCATTTTGGGGTACCCAACAGGATCATCATAGACAATAGCACACAGTTTACAAGCCACGACTTCATGCAGTACATTGAGGATCTCGGCAGCAAGGTCTGTTTTGTTTCAGTGGCACACCCACGAAGCAACGACCAAGCAGAGAGAGCAAACGCTGAAGTTGTCAGGACCCCGACTCAATGTCACATCGATCTAGCCTGTAACACCTCATATCACTTTGCGGCCTCACGCACGGTATCCCCACGGGTGTCGCCTTACCTTTGCCCGGGACCGTTTGTGCCTTTTGGCTCACGTATATGATAGTGTCGCTAGAATCCATATGATAAGGAGCCCGGGCTGACATGACTAGTCGTAAACCCAAAGTGGCACAAACTTACAGGGACAGGCATCCATGACCCAGCATCGAACGTGTCGGTCATCAGCAAGTGGGTCCGGGCTGTAGCACTGGGCTAGCAGGACTCCGGTAAATCGGGCTGTAGCGGGCTAACAGGACTCCAGTACTCAATGCGTGACATTTCCCTGAAGGGACAGACACAGGAACGAAGAAGGACACATGCCGGCCAGCCTAAGTGTTCCGGAGCAGTAGCAAGCTACCATGGCTCAGTGGAAACACTAGGAGACTTTTCCCGGTAAGAGAGGGTACTAAAGATAAACAACTAGATAGTCAGATCCCACACATACCAAGCATTTCAATCATACACACAATATGCTCGATATGTGCAAATACAACAAGGCATCACAACATGACTCTACGACACAGGTACTTTATTTAAAGGCTCAGAGAGCCGTACATAACATACACACAAGTACGGGTCACACGACCCACATTCAAGTCATACAAGCATACAAGTCGACAGCGGAAGTAACTTGTCTGAGTACAGACAACTAGTAAAATAAAAGAGGCTTGGGTAAGCCTAGCTATACTACATGGTCCTTCACGTGCTCAGGATCACCACCTGGTCCTTAGTCTACTCATCAATGTCAACGTCTACGAAGAACCCGTCGGAAGGGGTTGTAGCATCTTCTGAAAAATATAAATTAAAGCAACATGAGTACAAAGGTACTCAGCAAGACTTACATCAGATCCTACATACATGCTCATTATCAAGAAGGGTTGGTGGAGTTATTGCAGCAAGCCAGCTTTGACTCTTGGCTAAGCTATCCTACGAGACTCCAACTTGAAATAGTTTTGCGCACACGAGTCCACTACTCACCACTTCAATACACTACCGGGGATCCACCTCCGTCTTCCTACGGAAGAGCCATCCTCGGCACTCACGCTTATCTTGGGGTTTTTAGTAGTTTCCAGTTTACTTGTCTATGAACTGTATAGGCAACCAAGTAGTCCTTTACCGCGGACGCGACTATTCGAATAGATTATGTTAACCCTGCAGGGGTGTACTTCTTCATACACGCTCTTCACCACTGACCGCTGTTTACACGACATGTACTCGGCAACCTTCAAGCGGAAGCCCAACGTGGGTGTCGGCCTCGACCTACCTAATCACCTAAGTCTCTAGTCCAGGTTTATCGCCTATTCGGGTTCCATCCATGAGGAGGCCGGCCGGGGTTTCACTCACAGCCCCAAACGATGTGAACAGGGTTCCCGAGATGCCTAACAGGCAACCGGTACACCGTGCCACGTACCTACCGCATCACAGCCCACCCCTACGGTCAGCGCTGTCCACGGCCTCCAGTTGGCTACAAACACCAGAAACTACTTGCAACTCCTGGATAGAGGACTAGGGCGAATAGGAGGTCGAGAGGGTCCATTGGTTTCGGGCCCAATGCATGGTAGTAGCTGATTCTTAAATCACACATACAGATCTTAGTGCTTAAGGACGGCTTCAATGAAACAACCCACCATGTACTCCTACATGGCCTCTCATCGATACCTTTACCAAATCGTGTTCAACACATTACTCTCATACTGACATGAGTATTTCACTCCAGCCCATCACCCAGATGAACCAGACCTGACACAACTCTAAGCATAGCAGGCATAGCAAGGTAGGAACATCACACACACATGGCTCAATCAACTCCTACACATGCTAGTGGGTTTCATCTAGTTATTGTGGCAATGACAGGTCATGCAGAGGAAATGGGTTCAACTACCGCAGCACACAGCAGTTTGAAACGCGTTGTCTTAATGCAGTAAAAGAGAGCAGGAGCAAGAACATGGGGTTGTATTGATATGATCAAACGGTTGGTTGCTTGCCTGATGGGTCGGTGCACTGGTATTGCTCTTTGTTGGGGTAATCACGGTACTCCTCGGGGGCAGAACCTGCCGCAAAGAACACCGATACACAACATCACCAAACAATATGCAACAATATGATGCATGCATGAGACATGGCAAATATGAGTGTGTTGGGCTAATGCAACTAAGACCAGATGGGTTTGAACCATTTTGAACCAAAGATTCAATTTCCAAACTCATATATGGTCATTTAAGATGCTTTAACTTGTTCTGCAATAAACAGTAGGTTAGCTTGTTTAAACATGCATGAAACCAGTACAGATGGATAGGTTGGATTTTTCTGATCATTTTTCATATATAACACTTTGCATTTGGAGCTATGGTTGAATTACTATGAATTTTTGAAGTTTAGAACATTTTCTGAAATTTATAAATCATTCTGGATTTATTTTAATTCCAGAAAAAGATTACTGCGTCAGCATGGTGTCATGCTGATGTCAGCAAGTCAACAGACTGGTCCAGGTCAAACTGACCAGTGGGTCCAGGGTGTCAGTGCAATTAGTTTAGCTAAAAAAATTAATTAGAACTAAACCGGATTAGTTAACAGGGCTGGGCCCCACCTATCATTGACTCAACAGAGTCAACCAGGGCCCACCCATGGTCAAAGTCAAGTCGGCTGCACCGGTGTTTAGCCGCCGGCGAGCCCGACGCGGCGGCGGAAGTGATTTTGGCCGTTCCGGCCACCAAATGGGTCGCGGAAGGCATCTAAGTGGACTGGGGACAAACCGCAGTTCTTGGTGGAGTTAGTTGGGGTCGGGGTGGCCGGAATCGGCACCGGCAACGACCTAGGCGGCCGCCGGAGTTCGGGTGGAGGCGAACTCGAGGCTAGGGTGTGCGGTGAGGTGCGGGGAGTGTATGGTTGGACCCTACGCAACGTGGTGAGTGCAATGGACACCGAGAGGTGGCCGGAGGATGGCTGGGAGCACGTCGGCGACGAGCTCCGTGGCGGTACATGCGGGTGATCTTCGTGCGGTTGCTAGACAGCTCGGGGGCGAGAGAGGAAGGGAAGGGGAGGTAGCTAGGCTCACAGGGCACTCGTGGAGGCAACCGGTGGGGTCGGGGACGGACTGATGCGGCGACGAAGTTGAAGGGGATCTCCGGCGACGGCGGACTCGGGCAAAGTCGATGCGGTGGACTCGGGCCACACGAGCACGCGGGGCTCGGCTAGCTCGACGAAGAGGATGGCGGCGGAGCTCCTAGACACGGCGAGACGGAGCACGGACGGCGGGGAGCGCGGCTACGGCGATGGGGCGGCGGCGGTGGCGTCGGCCATGGCTGGGGAGCGTGAGGGGGAGGAGCTGGGGAGGAGAGGAGATGTCCGAGGGGTTCGGGGGAGAGAGGGGGAGCGATCCACGTCGCGGCTCGATGAGGGGAGCGGCAAGGCGGCGACCAGGTGCATGGCACCCATGCGGTGCTCGCCCCCGAGCACCTGCCTGCCTGCCTGGCCGAGCCAAGCAGCTCGCTGGCGCGGCAGCTGGGCTGGGTCGGCAGGTGGGCCGGTTAGTAGGCGCTAGGTAAGGTTTTTTTCCTGTTTTTCTTTTTCTATTTTTTTCTGCAACTTTGTTGAATTTCTAAAAATACCTAGGCCATTCCAAACTGCACCTGGTCCTTAGTTGGAATATTTCCAACATGGAACATTTTGGTTTGGGATTATTTGAGCATTTGAAATATTTTATATAATTTTAAATGCCCAAACTCAAATACTTATGATTTAATTCAAAGACCTTAAGATGACCTAGAAAATTGTGCATCACTTTTGGCAGAGGTTCTGAGCCAAGACAAAAATGATGGACATTTAGAAGGGCATTACAGGTTCATTGAAAATATTTTTAGTAAACCCTAGTTGGTTTTGAGAGGGGGCTGGGGGTTCTGTCATCCCCATTTCAGGTTTCTATTGAAAGAATAAACATGATGCAACACTCTAATGCATGAACTAGCTAGGGTGTGACAGAAGTTCTGCGAGGCTTGAGAACGAAGACTTTTGACAGGCTGCGCAAGAGTGGAAGGCGCTGGATTGACGAGTTGTCGGTGGTTCTTTGGTCGATCAGAATGATACCAAATCAAGCCACCGGCCAGACACCCTTTGCCCTGGTCTACGGGGCAGAAGCAGTTCTCCCCACGGAACTCATATATGGGTCACCTCGAGTGCTTGCTTATGATGAGCTTGAGCAAGAGCGATCGCGGCAAGATGACGCAACGCTCCTTGAGGAAGATCGTCTCCGGGCGGCTGTGAGAGCAGCATGCTACAAGCAAGCCTTGCGCCGCTACCATAGCCGCAAGGTTCATGCCCGGAGCTTTGAGGAAGGCGACCTTGTTCTTCGGCATGTTCAGTCGGCCAAGAATTCCAACAAGTTGACGCCAAAGTGGGAAGGCCCTTATCGGGTAACACGAGTAACAAGACCCGGCGCAGCCCGCCTGAAGACTGAAGATGCCATTCCAGTGAGCAACTCCTGGAACATCGAGCATCTTCGCAAGTTTTACCCATAAGGCGCGGCTGCCGGGCCTCCTGGCAAGCCACCTTTTGTATAAGCCTTGCCGGCAAGGCATGTAACCCATTGTACAAAGCCAGGCGCAGACCCTGAGCATAAATAAATGAAGCGCTGGCGCCCTAAGTTATAGCATGCATGCTAGGTCGAGTCTCTTCCTCTGTTAGGGTTGATAGTGCTTAGCGGTGGCTAACCCCTAGCTTAGAGGTCGAGTGCACGTCTATTCTTTTCTGTCCTCTTTGGTTCGCAGGGCACATGAGCACTTCTGCCGAGCTATTTGGAAGAAAGGGAACGGACCGGCGCCCCGACCCCGGCTAACAAAAGTTGCCGGGGGCTGCAAGTACAAGGATCCAACCGCAGCAAGCAAAGGTTGCTAGGGGCTGCAGATCCAGACAAGTCTTTTATCCTCTCTCATGCATTTCGGTATGGAACTGGGATATGTGAAACCTCGTTTTATTTCTAGGCTACCATGCTCCCCTTTTTCTGTACCCAAGGGTTATCTCCTGGGTCGGGATTTGGTTGTAGTCGTGGCAGCAAGGAAATGGAACGAGAAGCGTAAACGCACTTCATCCCTGCCTCTGCTAAGGGCGCGAGAATGGTCGAGCAAAGTGGAGGGATGGCAAGGCCTGTTGCCGGGCGAAAAACGTTTATCTTATAATAGCGAGGATTCGCTCCCTGCCGCGGGTTTCACCCATGAACGAAAAACCAGGCAAACATCCCTTTTTCACTAAAAACATCCCGTACAGGTACAGTTCATACGGAGTGAAAAACATGAACAAGAGGACTACAAGTTCTAAATTTAACGAAGGCTCGAGGGCTTACAGACTAAAAAACATAAGATGTCCGTAATCCCTTTCTTGTCCCTCTCCTCAAGAGGCTGGTCGAGAAAGCGAAAAAGGGCAAAAGGGGCGCCTAGGCGAGCTACGAGCGGCAGAAGGCGCCAAGAGAGCATGCCGACGGTCGCCTAGGAGAGGGTTGGAAGTGGTGGCGCCGGAGGGAGAGCTGGAAGATGAGGCAGCGGTCCGTCAATATGCTATGAAGGCGTCGGTGCCATCGTACTCCGACTTGACGGCCCGCTACCCGCCTTCTTCGCCTTCTCCGGCCTCCCTACGCCAGCCGCCCAAGGAGGCGACCCCGAGAAGTTCAAGAAACCGGCGACACGGATGATAGGGTCGCTGGTGTTGCCCCGGAGCGGCGTGCCTGACACTTAGTCGGACCCGTCATCCTGCCGCCCGCTACCCTCGTCGTCGCTGTCGCTGTCCTCCTCGCCACTCTCACTCGAGGAGGAATCTTCATCGTCAGAGGAGCTCTCCACGCAGCACCTTACGTGAGTCCCAAAGTGCCCAAAGACCTTGATGGAGAGGAGGCCGCTCTCCATTAGTTTGAAATGGAGAGTGGGCCCCTCCGTCAGGCTGTGGATGCGAGCGAAAGTCTTCCAACCCTGGTGAAGGTACATGACATGAGGGGCTGGGAACTCAACGTAGGCCCATGTGCTGCTGTTCCCACAGCCCCTCATGTGCAGCCTCAGCGCCTGCGGCGGGTCCAGCTCCATCTCCCACGCAAGGGGTCAGGAGACAAAGACGATGGCGCGGCGGCTGGCGTAGCCTGAGGACGAACTCGTAGGGATTGTCTCTGACGTGGCCCTCCACCGGGGGAGGGGCCGCTGGCGGAGGCGAGGCCGATGCGCTGCCCCATCCTCCCCTTCCCCTACACCGCGACGGCCTCAACCTCGCCTCCTCCCCCTTCCTCTAACAGCTGGCTCTGCCGCCAAAAGCTCTTGGGGAGGAGCGACGCGTTGTTGGCCGAGACCCTCGCCGCCACCAATGGAGCGTTACCACGCCCCCTCGCCATGGCAGAAGGAAGGAGGGAGCAGGACTAGGGAGGAGCAGGTGACGAAGGATTGAGGAGCGCCATTACTCCCGCTCCCCTCCTTATAAAGGGGCGGGGGCAGGGCAGGAGCGCCCCTTTCGGCCAATCCAGCTCGATGAAGTGACAACGGGCAGGGCCGTCGACCGCCCTCCCCGCTCAATTGAAGGCGCGTGGGAATCAACCCATGCGCGCGCGACTTCCCGTATCCCGCGCACCTGTCATTTGCTCTGCGCCATGCATGCAGCAAACATGGCTCAAGAGATGGGCGCAATGGGACGAGTGGAGCGACGGTTCACAAGTAAGGGTAGTAAAATGGGAGGTGGCCCTGCGGTCTCAAAGGGACACGCAAGCCGCCTCTTTACTGTCCACCGAAAGATGACGCCAGCGTGCTGCAGTCACAAGCGCACGTGCGACCCCCACATCGCGCATTCAACACGGGTCATGGGGAAGCGCAGTGGATAGAAATTTTACCGCGGTAAAAACCGCTGCGCCTTCCCGCGCACCGTTCTGGGCCTGGCCCAACAATGTGTCGCGCTTATGTATGACCAGGCCCGGGGGCTCCTGTCTATGTATGATACGTCTCCAATGTATCTATAATTTTTGATTGTTCCATGCTATTATGTTACCCGTTTTGGATGTTTATGGGCTTTACTTTACACATTTATATCATTTTTGGGACTAACCTACTAACCGGAGGCCCAGCCCATATTGCTATTTTTTTGCCTATTTCAGTGTTTCAAAGAAAAGGAATATCAAACGGAGTCCAAACTGAATGAAACCTTCGGGAGCGTGATTTTTGGAACGAACGTGATCCAGAGGACTTGGAGTGCAAATCAAGAAGCAGTCGAGGTGGCCATGAGGGTGGAGGGCGCGCCCACCCCTACAGGGCACGCCCCCTATCTCGTGGGCCCCTCGGGCGTCCACCGACCTACTTCTTACTCCTATATATACCCACGTACTCTGAAAACATCAGAGGAGACCACGAAAAACTATTTCAACCACCGTAACCTTCTGTATCCGCGAGATCCCATCTTGGAGCCTTCACCGGCGCTCCGTCGGAGGGGGAATCAATCATGGAGGGCTTCTACATCAACACCATAGCCCTCCGATGAGTTGTGAGTAGTTTAACACAGACCTTCGGGTCCATATTATTAGCTAGATGGTTTCTTGTCTCTTTTTGGATCTCAATACCATGTTCACCTCGATCTTCTTGGAGATCTATTCGATGTAACTCTTTTTGTGGTGTGTTTGTCGAGATCCGATGAATTGTGGGTTTATGATCAAGTTTATCTATGAGAAATATTTGAATCTCCTCTGAATTCTTTTATGTGTGATTAAGTTATCTTCGCAAGTCTCTTTGAATTATCAGTTTGGTTTGGCCTACTAGATTGATCTTTCTCGCAATGGGAGAAGTGCTTAGCTTTGGGTTCAATCTTGCAATTTCCTTTCCCAGTGACAGCAGGGGCAGCAAGGCACGTATTGTATTGTTGCCATCGAGGATAAAAAGATGGGGTTTATATCATATTGCATGAGTTTATCCCTCTACATCATGTCATCTTTCTTAATGCGTTACTCTGTTCTTTATGAACTTAATACTCTAGATGCATGCTGGATAGCGGTCGATGTGTGGAGTAATAGTAGTAGATGCAGGCATGAGTCGGTCTACTTGTCACAAACGTGATGCCTATATACATGATCATGCCTAGATAATCTCATAATTATTCGATTTTCTATCAATTGCTCAACATTAATTTGTTCACCCACCGTAATACCTATGCTATCTTGAGAGAAGCCACTAGTGAAACCTATGGCCCCGGGTCTATCTTTTATCATATAAGCTTTCAATCTACTTTTATTTGCATCTTTACTTTTTCCAATCTATATTATAAAATACCAAAAATATAATTATCTTATTATACTATCTCTATCAGATCTCACTTTTGCAAGTGGCCATGAAGGGATTGCCAACCCCTTTATTGTGTTGGTTGCGAGTTCTTTGTTTGTTTGTGTAGGTGCGTGGGACTTTTGAGGAGCCTCCTACTGGAATGATACCTTGGTTCTCAAAAACTGAGGGAAATACTTACGCTACTATTGTTGCATCACCCTTTCCTCTTCAAGGAAAACCAACGCAAGCTCAAGACGTAGCAAGAAGGATTTCTGGCACCGTTGCCGGGGAGGTCTTCGCTCAAGTCAAGACATACCAAGTACCCATCACAAACTCATCTCCCTCGCATTTACATTATTTTCCATTTGCCTCTCATTTTCCTCTCCCCCACTTCACCCTTGCCGTTTTATTCGCCCTCTCTTTCCCAATCTTCTCCTCTCTCTTTCGCTTGCCTTTTTGTTTGCTTGTGTGTTGGATTACTTGTCGCAATGGCAAACGATAATACCAAATTGTGTGATTTCTCCAATACCAATAATAATGATTTCCTTAGTACTCCGATTGCTCCTCTTAATGATGTTGAGTCTTGTGAAATCAATACCGCTTTGCTGGATCTTGTTATGAAAGATCAATTCGCCAGCCTTCCTAATGAAGATTCCGCTACCCATCTAAACAACTTTGTTGATTTGTGTGATATGCAAAAGAACAAAGATACGGATAATGATATTGTTAAATTGAAGTTATTTCCGTTTTCACTTAGAGATCGTGCTAAAGTTTGGTTTTCGTCTTTGCCTAAAAATAGAATTGATTCTTGGAACAAGTGCAAAGATGCTTTTATCTCTAAATATTTTCCTCCCGCTAAGATCATCACCCTTAGGAATGATATTATGAATTTTAAACAAATTGATCATGAGCATGTTGCCCAATCTTGGGAAAGAATGAAATTGATGATTCACAATTGCTCTACTCATGGTTTGAATTTATGGATGATCATACAAAAATTTTATGCCGGACTGAATTTTGCTTCTAGAAATCTTTTAGATTCATCCGCGGGAGGCACATTTATGGAAATCACTTGAGGAGATGCTACAAAACATCTTGATAATTATATGGCTAATTACTCTCAATGGCACACCGAAAGATCTACTAGTAAAAAAGTGCAGGCTATAGAAGAAATTAATGTTTTGAGTGGAAAGATGGATCAACTTATGAAATTATTTGCTACTAAGAGTGCTCCTCTTGATCCCAATGATATGCCTTTATCTACTTTGATTGAGAATAATAATGAATCTATGGATGTGAATTTTGTTGGTAGGAATTGTTTCGGAAACAATGCTTATAGAGGAAACTTTAATCCTAGACCGTTCCCTAGTAATTCCTCTAACAATTATGGAAATTCCTACAATAATTCTTATGGTAATTTTAATAAGATGCCCTCTGATTTTGAGAATAGTGCGAAAGAATTTATGATCTCTCAAAAGAATTTTAATGCCTTGCTTGAAGAAAAATTGCTCAAAGTTGATGATTTGGCTAGGAACGTTGATAGAATTCCGCTTGATGTTGATTCTCTGAAACTTAGATCTACTCCTCCCAAGCATGATATCAATGAGTCTCTCAAAGCTATGAGAATTTCCATTGATGAGTGCAAATAAAGAACCGCTAGATTGTGTGCTAAGAAAGATTGCTTTGTAAAGGCGTGTTCTTCTAGTTTCCATGAAAATAATGATGAAGATCATAAAGTTATTGATGTGTCCCCCATTAGATATTTGTTTTGCAATATGAATCTTAATAATGATGGGACTGGAGATGAGTCAACTTTGATTGAAAGGCGTCCCAATAATTTAGAGTTTTTAGATCTTGATGCTAAATTTGGTAAAAGTGGGATTGGAGAGGTCAAGACTTTAAATAGCATTGAACCCACTACCTTGGATTTCAAGGAATTTGATTATGATAATTGTTCTTTAGAAGGTTGTATTTCCTTGTTGCAATCCGTTGTGAATTCTCCTCACGCTTATAGTCAAAATAAAGCTTTTACCAAACATATTATTGATGCCTTGATGCAATCTTTTGATGAAAAACTCAATTTGGAAGTTTCTATACCTAGAAAACTTAATGGTGAGTGGGAGCCTACTATAAAGATTAAAATTAAATATCATGAGTGTTATGCTTTATGTGATTTGGGTGATACACGATTCCGAAAACTTTATGTGATATTCTAGGTTTCCATCATCTTGATGATTGATCTTTAAATTTGCACCTTGCAGAATCCACCATTAAAAAGCCAATGGGAATGATCAATGATGTTCTCATTGTTGCAAATAGAAATTTGGTGCCCGTAGATTTTATCGTTCTTGATATAGATTGCAATCTTTCTTGTCCTATTATTCTTGGTAGACCTTTCCTTAGAACGATTGGTGCGATCATTGATATGAAGGAAGGGAATATTAGATTCCAATTTCCATTAAGGAAAGGCATGGAGCACTTTCCAAGAAAGAAAGTCAAATTACCTTATGAATCTACCATGCGAGCTACTTATGAATTGAGTGCCAAAGAGGGCACTACTTAGATCTATCCTCGCTTTTATGCCTAGCTAGGGGCATTAAACGATAGCGCTAGTTGGGAGGCAACCCAATTTTATTTGTGTTTTTTGTTTTTGTTCCTGTTTAGTAATAAATTTTGCATCTACCTTCTTTTTAGATGTGTTTTTATGTTTTAATTTGTGTTTGTGCCAAGTAGAACCTATAGGATAACCTATAGTGATAGTTAATTTGATTCTGCTAAAAAACAGAAACTTTGCACGCACGAAATTAGTTTTGTTAATTCACAGAAACATGATTTTGCGTTGATTCTTTTTTCTGTAGATCAATAGAGAAGTTGTCAAGGACTTACTATTTTCCTAGGATTTTTAGAGTTCCAGAAGTATTCAAGGGTTACAGATTGCTACAGACTGTTCTGTTTTTGACAAATTCTGCCTTTCGCGTTGTTTGCTTATTTTGATGCATTTATGGCTAGTATTAAGTGATACGAACCATAGAGAACTTGAAATACAGTAGGTTGAACACCAATATAAATAAAGAATGAGTTCATTACAGTATCTTATGTGGTGGTTTTGCTTTCTTTCACTAACGGAGCTTATGAGATTTCCTGTTGAGTTTTCTATTGCGAAGTTTTCAAGTTTTGGGTAAAGATTTGATGGACTATGGAATAAGGAGTGGCAAGAGACTAATCTTGGGGATTCCCATGGCACCCCAAGATATTCAAGAATAGCCAAAAGCCTAAGCTTGGGGATGCCCCGGGAAGGCATCCCCTCTTTCGTCTTTGTTCATTCGTAACTTTACTTGGAGCTATATTTTTATTCGCCACATGATATGTGTTTTGCTTGGAGCGTCTTGTATGATATTAGTTTTTGCTTTTTCATTTTCCACAATCATCCTTTCTGTACACACCTTTTGGGAGAAGCCCACTTGATTGGAATTTGTTAGAATACTCTATGTGCTTCACTTATATCTTTTGAGCTATATAGTTTTTGCTCTAGTGCTATCTTTAGAGCATGACGGTGGCTTAATTTTGAAGAAATTGTTGATCGCTTGTGCTTCACTTATATCATTTTGAGAGTCTTTTAGAACAGCATGGTATTTTCTATGGTTATAAATTTGGTCCTAGAATGATGAGCATCCAAGTTTGGTATAATAAAAACTATCATAGAAAGTGCATAAAACACTAGGATCAATTTGATGCTTGATAATTGTTTTGAGATATAGAGGTGGTAATGTTAGAGTCATATTAGTGGGTAATTATGAAATTGAGAAATACTTGTGTTGAAGTTGGCAAGTCCTGTAGCATGCACGTATGGTAAAAGTTCTGTGACAAATTTGTTGCATGAGGTGCTCTTTTAATTGTCTTCCTTAGGAGTGGAGGTCGGGATCGCGCGATGGTTAACTCCTACCAACCCTTCCCCTAGGAGCTTGCTTAGTAGTACTTTTCTTCAAGGGCAAGTAGACTTTTGTGATAAGTATATGAGTTCTTTATGACTAATGTGAGTCCATGGATATACGCACATTCACCCTTCCACTTTGCTAGCCTCTATTATACCGCGCAACTTTCGCCGGTATCATGCACCCATTATTTACCTTCCTCAAAACAGCCACCATACCTACCTATATGGCATTTTCATAGCCATTCCGAGATATATTGCCATGCAACTTTCTACCGTTCTGTTATTATGACACACTTCATCATTGTCATATTGCTCTTTGCATGATCATGTAGTTGACATTGTATTTATGGCAAGGCCACCCTCATAACTTTCGTACATCTCAATCTTGATTCATTGCATATCCCGGTACACCGCTGGAGGCATTCATATAGAGTCATATCTTGTTTTAAGTATTGAGTTGTAATCTTGAGTTGTAAGTAAATAAAAGTGTGATGATCTTCATCATTAGAGCATTGTACCAGTGAGGAAAGGATGATGGAGACTATGATTCCCCCACAAGTCGGGATGAGACTTCGGACTTTATCTTTACCTAATAATAAAGAGAATTGGGTTTCTGTCGTACGTCATTGGCATTTTTATAGAAAAGCCCCTCTGTGTCGGAGAATTCAACCCGCAATCCCTGTTTAAGTGAATCTGATGAAACTGTTTCCACAAAAAACACCCTGCATCTGCCGGCGTCCGCCGCCCGACCGCACACAGTGCCTCCACGCGTGGGCTCGTGCTCAAGCCTCCCCGCGCCGGCCGGCCACCGAAACGCCGCAGCTATACCAAACACCTTCTCAATCTACAATGTACTTTCCAAATCAAACAATGGAGTGCCCGGCACGGATTTGAGTTGTCTACAGCATGGAGGATGAGAGAGTTGACAGAGAGAGAACCGAGGTTGCTTGAAGACCTGCGGCAGGAGTGGAGCCAGCTGCGTGGCCCACGTCCCGGACGAACGGGCGCTCCTCTCGAGCGACCTCCTCCTCCCGACAGCAGCACAGACAAGGGGCAGCAAATCTGGCTGCTCCGGCATGGATCCGACGACAGGGCGGACATATCGAGGCGGAGGAGCCTGAGGCCGATGGAGAGGCGGCCGGTCGGAGGCGGGCAGAGCTCCAAGGCGGCGGGGCGGCGAATCCGGCTGCTCCAGCGTGGATCCAGTGACGGGGCGGACAAATCGAGGTGGAGGAGCCCAAGGCTGACGGAGGGGCGGCCGGTCGGAGGCGGGCAGAGCTCCAAGGCCACGGGGGTGCGGGATTGTTCGGATCGACACAGAGGAGCACGAGGCCAACAGAGAGGTGGTCGGCCCGTCGGCGGGGGGAGCTCCTCCAAGGACCAAGGTGGCTGTAGTGCCGCGGGTTGTTCCTTCGCGCCTCTCTTCCTAGACAAAACAAAGATTATAGAGAGTGAAGAAGGATAAGGGAAATGCTGAGAGAGGAGGAGAGGGGCGGCGGTAGCTGGGCTGGCTTGTGGCACAAGGGAGCTCCTCTCTAGGTGCGATTGGAGGAGGCAGAGGAGGCCGGATGCTGGAGTCGGAACAAGGGGAAAATCTGCGAAGGGGGAAAAACTGGGACAGAAACGAGTGGGGTTGCGTCCTCAAAAGATAAGACTGCCCGATGAGCCTAGCGATCCCTATTCCACCGCTTCGATCTAGAGCATTCTAAAAAATACATACACCATCGGCAACTGGGCAAAATTGGCTACAAAATTAATTGAGCTTCTTTCTAGACTAGCTTTGAACGTGTAGTTTATTTTTTACGGGAAGAACATGTATAGCTTCTTCGGGAAAGAAAGTGTATAGCTTATGGGATAGGATGAGTATATGATAGTCCCTCCGTTCCTAAATACAAGTCTTTTTTTTACAGATTTCAATGAAGACTACGCACAGATGCATATAGACATATTTTAGTGTAGATTTACTTATTTTGCTCCTTATATGCTTAGCATTGAAATCTTTGAAAAGACTTATATTTAGAAACAAAGGAAGTATAAAGTTGTAAAATCAACGGCACTTCCAAATCAATACACCCTTTGTATTAAATCAAAGGGTGAAGATTAAAACTTACCTCTTCGATTACGAGGGCATGATTGCCAAATAAAAACTAACCAATTAATCACGTGTGTGCGCCCCTTTGATTACAAGGGCAACGAGTGGTAGCGGAAGGCGGCGGAAGGCACATGACAACAAACGCGATGGGAATGGCACACAACAGTGCACGACTCAGCATGGCTGGACAAGGGCATCAGTGCCTGTAGTGTGTAGTAGGGCGTCGGCGATTTGTGAGTGTTACGCAACTGATGTGGGGGGCAATGGAGGCTTGATCAAAGACAGCGCGTGTGCTTGGCAGTCAGTTGTGCTGGCATGACGACACGTGTGGTTGCATGTCGATGAGTGGCGCCAACAGCGAGGTTAGCAGCGGCGGTGCAAGATGCGAGACACAACTCCGCATATAGAACACCATCAATGCAAGCAAATAGGAAATTCTCACGAGGATGGATGTAGGAGTGCATAGGTATATGTATGCTTTGCCAAAGGTCCATAATGCTCTTTTATATGCTTTTGAGGGGGGTTGTAGCCTTTCCTCTCTCTCTTCATCTCTTTCTTTGGAACAGTGCGCATAAGAGTGACAATGTACGGTCGTGCGGATGACATTGATTGGCACTGAATCTGCACATATGCAGTAGGGCGGCGGCTCGCATTGAGCAGGCCGGCGGCACCTTGGCCCCCTCTATTTTTCTCGTTGGCTCCCGGCTTTACCAACGAGGAGACGTGGATTTATTGTTTTTATATGATGAAATGTGGTTGCCTTCGTACGATACATCTTGACATGACATGGGGTCCACTGGTTACATGTCTCGCTACCTTAGGTTAATCATATATGTCTTGCGCTTCCCTCCCTAAAAGTCCTACTTTGCTCGACCCGCTAGCTTCTGACGTGATGGATGGCATGTTAAACTTTTTCTCCCGGTGCAACGCACGGGCACATTTACTAGTAAAAAAAGAGGCCAAAGAGCCCACTAAAGAAAAAAAAGAAAAAAAAAGAAGAAAGGTCAAAAGAAAAAAAAAGAGAAAGGGCAAATAAAAAAATAAAATATAAAAGAAAAAAAGAAAAAAATGAGAGAAAAAGAGAGAAGGGACAGTGCTACTATCTCTTTTCCACACTTGTGCATCGAAATAGCACCATGATCTTCATGATAGAGAGTCTCATATGTTGTCACTTTCATTTACTAAGTGGGAATTTTTCATTATAGAACTTGGCTTGTATATTCCAATGATGGGCTTCCTCAAAACGCCCTAGGTCTTCGTGAGCAAGCGAGTTGGATGCACACCCACTTAGTTTCTTTTGTTGAGCTTTCATACATTTATAGCTCTAGTGCATCCGTTGCATGGTAATCCCTACTCACTCACATTGATATCTGTTGATGGGCATCTCCATAGCCCGTTGATACGCCTAGTTGATGTGAGACTATCTTCTCCCCTTTTTGTCCTCACAACCACCACCATATACCACCATAGTGCTATGTCCATGGCTTGCGCTCATGTATTGCGTAAGAGTTGAAAAAGCTGAAGCGCGTTAAAAAGTATGAACCAATTGCTTGGCTGAAACTGGGGTTGTGCATGATGGGAGTATTTTGTGTAATGAAAATGAAGCATGGCCTAACTATATGATTTTGTAGGGATAAGCTTTCTTTGGCTATGCTATTTTGATAGGACATGATTATTTGTTAGTATGCTTCGAAGCATTATTATTTTTTAAGTTTTATAAGCTTTTATCTTGAATCATTTGGATCTGAACAATCATGCCACAATAAATAAAATTACATTGAGAATTATGCTAGGTAGCATTCCACATCCAAAATTCTGTTTTTATCATTTACCTACTCGAGAACGACCAGGAATTAAGCTTGGGGATGCTTGATATGTCTCCAACGTATCTATAATTTTTGATTGTTCCATGCTATTATATTACCCGTTTTGGATGTTTATGGGCTTTACTTTACATATTTATATCATTTTTGGGACTAACCTACTAACCGGAGGCCCAGCCCGTATTGCTATTTTTTTTGCCTATTTCAGTGTTTCGAAGGAAAGGAATATCAAACGGAGTCCAAACGGAATGAAACCGTCGGGAGCGTGATTTTTGGAACGAACCTGATCCAGCGGACTTGGAGTGCAAGTCAAGAAGCAGTCGAGGCGGCCACGAGGGTGGAGGGCGCGCCCACCCCTATAGGGCACGCCCCCTATCTCGTGGGCCCCTCAGGCGTCCACCGATCTACTTATTCCTCCTATATATACCCACGTACCCCGAAAACATCATAGGCAACCACGAAAAACTATTTCCACAACTATAACCTTCTGTATCCGCGAGATCCCATCTTGGAGCCTTCGTCGGTACTCCGCCGGAGGGGGAATCGACCATGGAGGGCTTCTACATCAACACCATAGCACCTCCGATGAGTTGTGAGTAGTTTACCACAGACCTTCGGGTCCATAGTTATTAGCTAGATGACTTCTTCTCTCTTTTTGGATCTCAATACCATGTTCTCCTCGATCTTCTTGGAGATCTATTTGATGTAACTCTTTTTGCGGTGTGTTTGTTGAGATCCAATGAATTGTGGGTTTATGATCAAGTTTATCTATGAGAAATATTTGAATCTCCTCTGAATTCTTTTATGTGTGATTAAGTTATCTTTGCAAGTCTCTTCGAATTATCAGTTTGGTTTGGACTACTAGCTTGATCTTTCTTGCAATGGGAGAAGTGCTTAGCTTTGGGTTCAATCTTGCAGTTTCCTTTCCCAGTGACAGCAGGGGCAGCAAGGCACGTATTGTATTGTTACCATCGAGGATAAAAAGATGGGGTTTATATCATATTGCATGAGTTTATCCCTCTACATCATGTCATCTTTCTTAATGCGCTACTCTGTTCTTTATGAACTTAATACTCTAGATGCATGCTGGATAGCGGTCGATGTGTGGAGTAATAGTAGTACATGCAGGCAGGAGTCGGTCTACTTGTCACGGACGTGACGCCTATATACATGATCATGCCTAGATAATCTCATAATTATTCGCTTTTCTATCAATTGCTTGACAGTAATTTGTTCACCCACCGTAATACTTATGCTATCTTGAGAGAAGCCACTAGTGAAAACTATGGCCCCCGGGTCTATCTTTTATCATATAAGCTTTCAATCTACTTTTATTTGCATCTTTACTTTTTCCGATCTATATTATAAAATACCAAAAATATATTTATCTTATTATACTATCTCTTTCAGATCTCACTTTCGCAAGTGGTCGTGAAGGGATTGACAACCCCTTTATTGCATTGGTTGCGAGTTCTTTGTTTGTTTGTGTAGATGCGTGGGACTTTTGAGGAGCCTCCTACTGGATTGATACCTTGGTTCTCAAAAACTGAGGGAAATACTTATGCTACTATTGCTGCATCACCCTTTCCTCTTCAAGGAAAACTAACGCAAGCTCAAGACGTAGTAGTGTACTAAAATAGGGGCGCTCTTTTGTACCCCTTATTTGTGCACGGGCAGTCAGAGCCGCGCCCACGGCCGCACTTAACCAGGGCAGAGATAGGGAATCAGAGCCACAGAAGCAAAAACAATCAGCAAAATACCAGAGACCGAGACCACAGAGAGGAGATGGACGAAGCAGGTTTCCCCGGCAAGACCCTTGCTGGGGCAGCCTTAGCAACCCGGGCAAGGCACTTGCCGGGGCAGCTCGCCCGGAGTGAGCCACCCTCGAACCCACGGTCTCAAACACCATTGACTACATTGGGCCAGGGCTCGGGAGGCACCTCCATGGTGGCATTCCGATCTTTGTGAAGACAAAAAATATTCAAGATCCGATGAGGATTGGAAGTCAACGACCCCTGACAAGATCCTTGCCGAGGAAACCCTCAAGACCCCCGGCAAGATCCTTGCTGGGGACGACAGCGCGCCATGGCAAGACCCTTGTCGGGCCACCTGGCAGGGCCCTTGCCAAGGGCGTCAGTGGGGCCACTGCCAGGCCCACGCCAACCAAGTCTCCACTGCCGTTCACATGCAGCTGCCAGCCCAACCAGCTGGGCAGGCACCTGCAAGGCAACATGCAGCTTCCAGGCCAAGTTAGCACACGCCTGCGTGGCGGCATGCAGATCTTCGTGGAGGCTCCACCACTGCGCCACCTCAGCTGCTTGCCTGCCTACATGGCGCCGCATGCATCGCTGGCCAGGGCGCGTGTCGAAGCGAGGAGGAGCGGCGACGAACGGGACAGGCCTCTCTCCCGTCCCCGATAAAGCAAGAGGACTCCTAAGCCGCGCATTAAATGCCTTGTCCTATAATACGAGTGATAAGCTCATAGCACTGTAGGCCTTTCCACCTCCTGTGTGCCACTGTGGCAGCCCTTTCGACAATAAAAGGATGCCCATGGCATACTGGAGAGGGATTCGGCTCTCTTGAACCACGCAGCCACCGCAGCTAGTTCAAGAACTCAAGAACACTCAATACATCTACCAAAGCAGGACTAGGGTTTTACGCATCCTCGCGGCCTGAACCTGGGTAAACGATCCTTGTGCTGATTGCTAATCCTGCTCTTCTCACAATCTTGCGCCCCGCAACTGCAGAAGGGATCCTCGTGATCCCATAGGTGTCGTTTCCCACTGACAATTTGAGTGTTTGACACTATTTGATAGTGCTAATAGCTGGAATTTGAGTGTGATGAGAACATGTACTTTGATATATCACACGACCGATAACATTACCTTGAGTTAAACCAATAATTTTTCACACATATAAACTTGCATTTTCCTCTGCTCCTCTGATATCTTCTTTCAGTGCACCTTGGGTCTCCATGAACCACCAACTTCATCTATAAAAGTATTGTACAGACGTAGCCATATTAGTAGATCAGATGTGGTAAGAAATAAACAATACAATATTCTTGATACTGATTTAGCTACACAAAGCATGACCATAAATTGCAATGAGGTAAGTTCCTAAAGAAGATGCACATCAAAGAGATAAGAGAACTTACATGGGCATAATATGATCTATGTACAGATATATGCATGTTGTCTTTAAACAGATCCTTTGAACAATCCATTAATTAGAATGCAGCATGATCCTATCATTGGATCATTATATATGGTCCAGATTTCGTTGTTGGAACAAAATATACAGATTGCACGCCTTTAGCTTGTAGTGCAGATTTGTAGAAATTTACTGTGAGTGAAAATCTTCAAAAATAATTATAGAATCATGTAAACTTTTCTTTAGCTGTATGTAATCATGTAACTGAAACTGTAGAACATACTGCCCTCCTCTAAGCAGTCCTGCTTGAGCGTTTTTACAAACAGCTAGTGCTAAGATCTACAACCTCAAAGGCAAAATGTGAGAGAGAGGAAATGAGTGTGCGAGAGAGAGGGAGGGAGATGGTTGGGGGCTTACATGCGCACCTGTAGTTGCAGCCATGAAGACGAATGAACGACGACACTAGGGTCTACCGCAGCCCGAACATGAAGGACGCCGTCCAGCCGAGCCGACCACCTGGCTGGCATCTGCTCCTCTCTGGTTGAGACCCTCGCAGTTTCTCGAGACAAGGTATCTCCTCCTCATCTGGCTTCCTCAAGGCCTTGGTAGATGAGCACCTCGAACAGCAAGAGACGAAGGATGAACTAGAGAGACAGTGGAGAAGGTCGGGGCGGAAGGAAACTGGCCACCTGCACGGACAGAGTCGGTGGACGGAGGAGCCATAGTGGCGACGGCGGCTGACGAGGGAGGTCGGATGGAGCAGGGGCAGCGACCGCGGGATCGTACGAAAGGGAGCTAGGGTTCATGGTGGCTGAGGGAGAGAGATCGAGGAGGGAGGGAGGGAGATTGGGCGGAGGGGCTTTCCAGGGAAGGGTTACCCACACCCCCGCAAATGGCGCTACACGCAGGCGGCATGTGGGGAGAGGGTGCACCTGCACCTCGAAATGGCTTACCCGGCCAACAGGCACAGAACAAGAACCTGCCGGTCATTGGCCATGCAAACTTACCATGCAGTCAAAACAAACAACAAGAGCAGCGAGCATCTAACGATCCAAACAAAGTCAAAGATCAGATTGACCACGATCCAATGGCCAACGAAGCTCCAGTCGAGGGAGCATCCTGGATGCGAGTTGGCTAGCCTCTTTATTTGTTTAAATAAAGGCTATCAAAAGATTGGGAAGCATCCAACCAAGAAACTAAAAATCTCATAAGCGAGCATTAAGCGTAACTAACACCGAATAATGCACCACAATTAGGATGTAATTTCATTGCATAACTACTCATCAACATTAGGATGTAATTTCGTGCTTGCATAGGGAATCACAAACCTTAACACCAAAATTCCTACTAAAGCATAATTACTCATCAACATGACTCACGTATCACTATCATCATATCTCAAAACTATTACAAAGAATCAAGTTTATTTTGTCCAATGATCTTCATGAAAGTTTTTATTATATCCCTCTTGAATATCTATCACTTTGGGACTAATTTCATATGTTTCTTTTGATAGCTCAAACAAATCTAAGTGAAGAACATGAGCCTAAAAAATCTCTTCTCTCAAAATAATTTAAGTGAATCAAGAGAGAAATTCTTTAAAAATTTACTAACTCTCAAATAAATCTAAGTGAAGCATGAGAGCATTTCTTCAAAAATAGTAAAGCACGCTATTCTCAAAAAGATATAAGTGAAGCACTAGAGCAATTCTATAGCTCATAAAGATTTAATTAAAGAATAGAGAGCAATTCTAACAAGTCATAGCATAATTTTGCCTGCCTCAACTAGGTGTGTCTAGCAAGGATAGATGACTTAAAACACAAATAAAAACAAGCAAAGACTCATATCATTCAAGACGCTCCAAGCAAACCTAATAGTATGTGACGAGTAAAAATATTGTTTCAAGTAAAATATCGATGATTGTTAGAAGAAAGAGTGGATGACACTCAGGGGCGTCCCCAAGCTTA
The DNA here is from genome assembly GCF_018294505.1 of Triticum aestivum. Taxonomy (NCBI): domain Eukaryota; kingdom Viridiplantae; phylum Streptophyta; class Magnoliopsida; order Poales; family Poaceae; genus Triticum; species Triticum aestivum. The sequence continues at coordinate 175,040,393 of NC_057807.1, read as the reverse complement.
GTTGTTGGATACTTCTTGAATATTATCTTGGGGTGCCTCGGGCATCCCCAAGCTTAGTGAAAGCACAAGTGCTCCCTAGGTGGTTTTGGTAATTAATGTCAACATATCTCTTGTTGGACTAACACTTTTATCTAGTATGTTTCAGATAAGTTCAACAATGGAGTGGCATGGACTAAAGGATGTGGGAACTCCTTCAAGATGCTAAGGACAAAGGATTGGCTCAAGCTTCAAGCTCAAGACTCTTCATTTTCCATTTTAGTGATCCAAGATCACATTGAGTGTATAGGAAAAGCCAATACTATCAAGGAGGGATGAGGTGTTGCTTAATGAGTTTCTTGCTCCACGGTGCTTAGTGATATGCTCCAAAACCCTCAACTACTTTCCCACTTCCACACATGTGTCCTAAAACCTAATGTCAAACTCGGCCACACCGATTCTTTCTATCCGGCGCCACCGAGTTCAGATGTCATAGCCACTGCCACAAACCCTAGGCAAATCGGTCTCACTGATAGGGATCTCGGTCTCACCGAGATGGGACTGTAATCTCTCTATGTATGTCCATTACCAAAATCGGTCTCACCGAGTTTGAGCAGTCGGTACTACCGAGATTACCATGCAAACTTCCTGGTTAACTCATTACCAAAATCGGTCCCACCGAGTTTGTGTAATCGGTCAAACCGAGCTTGCCTGACCAACTCTCTGGAAAGCTTATTACCAAAGTCGGTCTAACCGAGTTTGTGTAATCGGTCTTACCGAGATTATGTTATGCCCTAACCCTAACCATATCGGTCTCACCGAGTTGCATTTCGGTCCCACCGAAAATCCTAATGGTCACTAGGTTTACTAAATCGGTCTGACCGAGTCTGTTGAATCGGTCCCACCGAGTTTTGTAAATTGTGTGTAACGGTTAGATTTTGTGTGGAGGCTATATATACCCCTCCACCACCTCTTCATTCGTGGAGAGAGCCATCAAACATAACCTACACTTCCAGCATACATTTTCTGAGAGAGAACTACCTACTCATGTGTTGAGGCCAAGATATTCCATTCCTACCATATGAATCTTGATCTCTAGCCTTCCCCAAGTTGCTTTCCACTCAAATCTTCTTTCCAATAGATCCAAATCCTATGAGAGAGAGTTGAGTGTTGGGGAGACTATCATTTGAAGCACAAGAGCAAGGAGTTCATCATCAACGCACCATTTGTTACTCCTTGGAGAGTGGTGTCTCCTAGATTGGCTAGGTGTCACTCGGTAGCCTCCGACAAGATTGTGGAGTTGAACCAAGGAGTTTGTCAGGGCAAGGAGATCGCCTACTTCGTGAAGATCTACCTCTAGTGAGGCAAGTCCTTCGTGGGAGACGGCCATGGTGGGATAGGTAAGGTTGCTTCTTCGTGGACCCTTCGTGGGTGGAGCCCTCCGTGGACTCGCGCAATCGTTACCCTTTGTGGGTTGAAATCTCCATCAACGTGGATGTACGATAGCACCACCTATCGGAACCACGCCAAAAACATCCGTGTCTCCAATTGCGTTTGAATCCTCCAAACCCTTCCCTTTACATTCTTGCAAGTTGCATGCTTTACTTTCCGCTGCCCATATACTCTTGCATGCTTGCTTGATATGTATTGTGAATGTTAAACTTGTGCCTAAACTCCACTTAAACTTTAAGAACTTAAAAACTGCTACTTTGTAATCACCCCCCCCATCTAGACACCTCTTCTCAAGGTCCTACAAGTGGTATCAGAGCTTTGGTCTCCATTGCCTTGGTTTAATCACCATTGGAGGAAGATGGATGAGTCTACTTTGGGGAGTCTTAGACATAGAGTGCCTATTTTTGATGGAGAGTATTTTCATGAGTGGAAAAATGAGATGCTTGTAATTTTCAATCAATATCATTTGAACAAGTACATTGCTAGCCCTTGTGCACCTTATGTTGATCCTATGCATCTCACCCATGATGAGTCAATTGACATGATTAGGAATCTTAGAACTGCCGAACTTATCATTAGAGGATTGCCTAGAAACTTGATTGGATGTTTGCCTACTCTTAAGTGTGCCTACACTATATGGAAATTTCTTGAGGAACGCTTTCCAAATTATTCCTTGAAAAATCTAGATGAAATTCTCCATAAGTCTATTGCTTTGAGTAAGATGAATACCAGTGATCCTATGTTTGGTGATCGTCTATTTGAGCTTACAAACCTTATGCGTGCCAAAGGAGATGCTGGAATTATTAGTGATATTATTTCCGAAGCTATAAAAATTCATAAGCAAGATCCTTGTCAAACTCACTCTAATGAATCACCCTCTCTAGGACTTGATCCACCACATGACGATGTTGAACATGGATACTATGATGAGGATGATGATAGTGACCTCAATCTTGATGATGCAATGAGACACTTTGGTCTTATGGCAAATCTTCGGGGATATATGTCAGGAGGAAAGGAATGGGTTCTTGATAGTGGATGTACCGATCACATGACCGGAGATAAAGACATGTTTCGTGAGCTTGCTGAAAATGATAGCCCTCGAAAGTATGTCACTTTCGGTGACAACTCAAAGGGTAAGGTGGTTGGACTCGGTAAGGTGGCCATATCACATGATAGCTCCATACAAAATGTCATGCTCGTTGAATCTCATGGATACAACTTACTTTCAGTATCTAGACTTGTTGATTTCGGTTTCAATGTCCTTTTTACTGAAGTAGATTGCCAAGTGTTTCGTCGAGACAATCATAAAATGGTCTTTACCGGTGTGCATAGAGGTGATCTATACATTGTTGATTTCACTAAAAAGGCTCAACCTAAAACTTGCTTCATTGCTAAATCCTCAAAAGGTTTGTTATGGCATAGACGACTAGGTCATGTTGGTATGCGAAACCTTGACAAGATTATTAAAGGAAATCATATCCTTGGAGTTAACGATGTCATATTTGATAAGTATAGACGTTGCAGTGCTTGTCAAGCAGGTAAACAGGTTGGAGGAAGGCATCCCGTGAAGAACATCATGACCACAAGGAGACCACTCGAGCTACTTCACATGGATCTTTTTGGTCCCAACTCTTACAAGAGTCTCGGTGGAAATTCTTTTGGTCTAGTTATAGTTGATGATTTTTCTAGATTTACGTGGGTGTTCTTTCTCGATGATAAATCGCAGGTCCAAAAGATATTCAAAAACTTCGCTAGGAAGGCCCAAAATCAATTTGAAGTGAAGATCAAGAAGGTTCGCAGTGACAACGAAATGGAGTTCAAGAACGCAAATGTGGACACCTTTCTTGACGAAGAAGGGATGTTACACGAGTTCTCAGCTACGTACACACCTCAACAAAACGGAGTTGTTGAGAGGAAGAACCGGACGCTCATCGAAATGGCGAGAACGATGCTTGATGAGTACAAGACGCCGAAGCACTTTTGGGCAGAAGCGGTTGAGACAGCTTGTCATGCAACAAATCGCTTGTATCTTCACAAGCTACTCGGCAAGACGGCATACGAGCTCCTCACCGGTAACAAACCCCAAGTTGGATACTTTCGAGTATTCGGCTCACAGTGCTACATTCTTGATAAGCATCATCGTTCTAAATTTGCTCCTAAGTCTCATGAAGGTTTCCTACTAGGTTATGGCTCAAACTCTCACACTTACCGTGTCTACAACAATTTCACCCGAAAGGTTGAAGAGACGGTGGATGTGAAGTTTGATGAATCTAACGGCTCGCAAGTAGAGCAATTGCCAATTGATGTAGGAGACAGAGATCCTTCGGAAGCAATCCAAGACTTGTCTATTGGCAAGGTCCGTCCAACGGAGGTGAAGGAGAGTACCTCGTTCGTCCAAGTGGAAGCTTCTACTTCACGACAAGGTGAACCAAGAGTTGATACGGAAGCATCCACAAGTGGGACACACCCAGATGAAGAAAACGAGGAAGTACATCAAGATGAACGTCAACAACCTCCTTCTCCACCACGACAAGAGAACGACAACGCCAACAATGAAGAAGGCCAAGAAGTAGAACAAGATGAAGAAGATGTTCAACGAAGACCCAAGCAAAAGCTTTCACGAGTTCGAGCAAGAATTGCTAAAGATCATCCCGTCGAGCAAATCTACAATGACATTCAAACCGGGAGAATCACTCGCTCTAAAACTCGTTTAGCTAACTTTTGTGAAAACTATGCTTTCATTTCTAGCATTGAACCTATGAAGGTTGAAGAAGCATTGGAAGATCCGGTTTGGATAAATGCTATGCATGAAGAGCTACACAACTTTGAGAGGAACCAAGTTTGGACATTGGTTGAGAAGCCCAACAACAACCACAACGTCATCGGTACCAAACGGGTGTTTCGCAACAAGCAAGATGAAGATGGACAAGTAGTTCGCAACAAAGCACATCTCGTCGCCCAAGGCTACACAAAAGTCGAAGGTATGGACTATGGTGAGACTTATGCTCCCGTTGCTAGACTTGAGTCCATTCGCATCTTACTTGCCTATGCTAATCACCATGATATCACCTTGTACCAAATGGATAAAAGTGCTTTTCTAAATGGTGAAATTGAGGAGGAAGTTTATGTTAAGCAACCTCCCAGCTTTTTCAATCCTAAGAAACCCAATCATGTTTACAAACTTCACAAAGCTCTTTATGGTCTTAAACAAGCTCCTAGAGCGTGGTATAAATGCTTAACCAAGTTCCTTATTGAAAACGGCTTTGAAATTGGGAAAATTTATTCTACTCTTTTTACTAAAAGGGTTAATGGAGAACTATTTGTGTGCCAAATCTATGTTGATGATATTATATTTGGTTCAACTAACCCTCATTTTAGTGAAAAGTTTGGGAAGCTAATGTCGGAGAAGTTTGAGATGTCTATGATGAGTGAACTCAAATTCTTTCTTGGGTTGCAAATCAAGCAAACTAAGGAAGGTACCTTTGTTTCTCAAACGAAGTACACCAAGGACTTATTCAAGAAGTTCAATATGCAAGAATGCAAAGGTATGTCTACACCCATGCCTACTAGTGGACATCTTGATTTGACCAAAGATAGTGAACCGGTTGATCAAAAGGTTTATCGCTCTATGATTGGTTCATTGTTATATCTATGTGCTTCATGTCCCGATATCATGCTAAGTGTGTGCATGTGTGCACGATATCAAGCTGCTCCTAAAGAATGTCATCTTAAGACCGTGAAAAGGATAGTGAGATACTTAATCCATACACCAAATTTTGGTATTTGGTATCCTAAGAGGGCCTCTTTCGATCTTGTTGGCTATTCCGACTCGGACTATGCCGGAGACAAGGTTGATAGAAAGTCCACTTCGGGTACTTGTCAATTTCTTGGTAGATGTCTTGTGTCTTGGTCCTCCAAGAAACAAAACTCGGTATCCTTATCCACCGTCGAAGTAGACTATATTGCCGTTGGTTCATGTTGTGCTCAGTTACTTTGGATGACCCAAACTCTTAAAGATTATGGGATACATGTGAGACATGTTCCATTGCTTTGTGACAATGAAAGTGCTATCAAAATTGGTCATAATCCTGTGCAAGATTCTCGAAATAAGCATATTGAAGTTCGTCATCATTTCATTCGAGATCATGTTGCTAAGGGTGACATTGATCTTAAGCATGTTCACACCGAAAAGCAATTAGCGGATATATTCACTAAACCTCTTGATGAGAAAGTGTGTTGCAGGTTGAGAGGAGAATTGAACATCATTGATGCTTCAAACTTGGAGTAGAAACTCCATTGGATACATGCAAGACATGAGCTTATGACTAATTCTTGATATTTCTCTTATGATGAAAATCTTATGTCTTGGATATATTTGCATCTTGCATGCTATCTAACCCATGTAGGTACTTGGTGGAATCAAAATCCATGAGATTGTAATCTACTCACATCTTGAGAAATCTCTACATCACCATGTCTCTACACTATGGTGGTTGAAAATAAGGAAGCACGGAACCATTCAGACATATCCTTTGACAAACTCTATGTTGAGCTTCATGATTGTCATCTTTGGATACACATGTGCTCTTCCTTGCAAGAACTAACCCATGTAGGTAGATGGACTGAAATTCCAAGTGGTGCTCAAAATTCTTGATGAGCTACATCAACCTTGAGCAACCCACACAAGTTCAACTACATGGACAACACCACCAACCAAGGTATGTTATTCCATCTTAGAGAAGAACTCCGAGACATGAGTTAAAGCAACTCGTCAAGATGTGAATACATCAAGATGCTTAAACGAAAAATGGCAACCCCATTTTGAGCTTAAACGATGAGTATGACCTATGATCAAGTGATCTCACTTGACTCCTAAGTCAATATACTCTAACATAGGTGACTTTGTCGCCGACCATCTCTAGATGAAGTTCTCTTGTGTTCTTTTCTGCGTTTTTGCATTTGTCTCATGCATATTTGTTTCCCCTTTCAAAAAAAACTTCATCTAAGATTTCTTTCTGTTTGCTCTGCATTTTTTCTGCATCCAATTCCTTGCATATCTTTCAGTAAATTCCTTGCAAATCTTTGTGAGATCTTACTAGTCTAGTGACCTGAGGTGACAAGTGTTTTCTTTGCGATGAACTCGGTTTCACCGATTTGCTGTCTTCGGTCCAACCGAATCCTTTCGGTACAACCGAAGCATACCCCTCGGTGCCATCGATTTCACAACAGGAAAAACAGTTTGCCACATATTCTATGTTTCTTCTGATCCATCTCCACTCAATGAATCTTGTCCTCTACAAGCATCACATTTTTATCATTGCTTTGTGCTGTGTCTCCAGGACCAAACCCATTCGTCAGATTCTAGAAGACCCTTCTTGGAAATTGATGTCAAAGGGAGAGAGAGAGATCACATCAGAGAAATAGTTCATCACCTCCTCAAGGGGGAGAGAGATCCTAAAGGGGAGAGAGAGATCTCCAAGGGGAGAGAATACTTAAGTAGAAAGTATTTCTCAAGGATCCCAGATGCTTGGTGATTCAAGAGGAGAGATGCCCACATGTCTTCTTGGGGGGAGAGACATGCTCATTTGATCTTTTGTGCTTACTTGCATTAGCATGCATTAGCTCTGTTCATCATTCATATCTTTCAGCTCTGATTTTCTATTCCCTATCTTCTCCCAGTATCCCATGCTAGATTCAGGGGGAGCAAGACATCTAAGGGAAAGAAATCATTTAAATTCCTTGCATATCTTTACTCTTGGGGACATGTCTAATCCAATGTGGTACTTAGTACTCACTCTCTACATGTCAACCCAGTCTTGGTATTCTTGTAGTTTCTTCTGTTTGCTCTGGCTAGTAGATGTACCTGTGTTATCTAACCTTGTTTGCACAGGTTCATTCCATCCCAAGCCAACTCAAGACTACAAGGTAAGTATATGCATCACAATCATGTGTATGAGGAATTCTTGCTGATGTACATACTGCTTGCAAGAAGGACTCATGAGCATGAAGGTATTTTCCTTAGTATTCTTTGCTCTGATGCATATGGCCAAGATACATGTAACACATTGCCTACTCTATCATGGTTATGCTCTCACATGCTTCTATATTCCATACTCACATGATTGCATACATGTAGGTGGGGCCTATGTGTGTTACATGTCCTTCCAAAGCTTTACTTGCTATTCTTTATATCTTTATCTAAAGCATTGATGTATGTTGTCATCAATTACCAAAAAGGGGGAGATTGAAAGCACAAGTGCTCCCTAGGTGGTTTTGGTAATTAATGTCAACATATCTCTTGTTGGACTAACACTTTTATCTAGTATGTTTCAGATAAGTTCAACAATGGAGTGGCATGGACTAAAGGATGTGGGAACTCCTTCAAGATGCTTAGGACAAAGTATTGGCTCAAGCTTCAAGCTCAAGACTCTTCATTTTCCATTTTAGTGATCCAAGATCACATTGAGTCTACAGGAAAAGCCAATACTATCAAGGAGGGATGAGGTGTTGCTTAATGAGTTTCTTGCTCCACAGTGCTTAGTGATATGCTCCAAAACCCTCAACTACTTTCCCACTTCCACACATGTGTCCTAAAACCTAAAGTCAAACTCGGCCACACTGATTCTTTCTATCCGGCGCCACCGAGTTCAGATGTCATAGCCACTGCCACAAACCCTAGGCAAATCGGTCAGACCGATAGGGATCTCGGTCTCACCGAGATGGGATTGTAATCTCTCTATGTATGTCCATTACCAAAATCGGTCTCACTGAGATTGAGCAATCGGTACTACCGAGATTACAATGCAAACTTCCTGGTTAACTCATTACCAAAATCGGTCCCACCGAGTTTGTGTAATCGGTCAAACCGAGTTTGCCTGACCAACTCTCTGGAAAGCTTATTACCAAAGTCGGTCTCACCGAGTTTTTGTAATCGGCCTTACCGGGATTACGTTATGCCCTAACCCTAACCATATCGGTCTCACCGAAAATCCTAACGGTCACTAGGTTTACTAAATCGGTCCGACCGAGTCTGTTGAATCGGTTCCACCGAGTTTGGTAAATTGTGTGTAACGGTTAGATTTTGTGTGGAGGCTATATATACCCCTCCACCTCCTCTTCATTCATGGAGAGAGCCATTAGACTGAACCTATACTTCCAGCATACATTTTCTGAGAGAGAACTACCTACTCATGTGTTGAGGCCAAGATATTCCATTCCTACCATATGAATCTTGATCTCTAGCCTTCCCCAAGTTGCTTTCCACTCAAATCTTCTTTCCACCAGATCCAAATCCTATGAGAGAGAGTTGAGTGTTGGGAAACTATCATTTGAAGCACAAGAGCAAGGAGTTCATCATCAACGCACCACTTGTTACTTCTTGGAGAGTGGTGTCTCCTAGATTGGCTAGGTGTCACTTGGGAGCCTCCAACAAGATTGTGGAGTTGAACCAAGGAGTTTGTAAGGGCAAGGAGATCAGCTACTTCGTGAAGATCTACCGCTAGTGAGGCAAGTCCTTCGTGGGCGACGGCCATGGTGGGATAGACAAGGTTGCTTCTTCGTGGACCCTTCGTGGGTGGAGCCCTCCGTGGACTCGCACAACCGTTAACCTTCGTGGGTTGAAGTCTCCATCAACGTGGATGTACGATAGCACCACCTATCGGAGCCACGCCAAAAACATATGTGTCTCCAATTGCGTTTGAATCCTCCAAACCCTTCCCTTTACATTCTTGCAAGTTGCATGCTTTACTTTCTGCTGCCCATATACTCTTGCATGCTTGCTTGATATGTATTGTGAATGTTAAACTTGTGCCTAAACTCCACTTAAACTTTAAGAACTTAAAAACTGCTACTTTGCCACTTAGTGTCTAATCACCCCCCCCTCTAGACACCTCTTCTCAAGGTCCTACACATGGCCTTTTGCTAATCCTTATTCCCTCATCCATCGCAATCTCACATAAAACTTGAAAACTTCAATCACACAAAACTCAACAAAAGCTTCGTGAGATCCGTTAGTATAAGAAAGCAAATCACTACTTTAAGTACTATTGCAAACCCATTCATTTTTTGCTATTGTATAGTGTTGATTAACATCATTGAAAACTTGTTGGATTATGTCTAAAACAGGGACTTCCTTTTTAAGACTCTCATAAAAAGTTTGATTATTTCCAATAAAGTGCCTTAACATATAATCACTATTATAGAGCATCTCATCTATCACTGTTTTTTCACGGTTCATACCATAAAAATCAAAGATTTCCCTAGCTTCCCGTATTATGTAGTAAAATTCGTTCATAAGCATGTGGGTAGCCCACTTTTTAGCATTGGGATTCTTTATAACAGGTAACTCATAAAACAATCTTTGCAAGGTAGGATGGGTACAGATGATTCTATTTTCAAGTTTCAGAACTAGTGCTAAAATACCTTCTGCATAAGATTTTGTTCGTTTAGGTATAGGAGCATCATCAAGAGTTAAAATTTTGAAACAATTGAAAAATTCTTGGATATTTTCTTTTCCCTTAATATTCCCTTGCCCCAAAACAAAAGTTTTAGCATCCAGATTGCCAGATCGTCCAATTTTAGGAGTTAGGCAATCATCTGTTTCTGCCATGCCAAAAGTCAATCATGGTGACAAGTTCAAGCAAATAAGAGATCTGACGAGAAATGGTGAATAAAAAAGAGGACAAATAATAATTTTTTGTGAAGTGGGTGAGAGGAAAATGAGAGGCAAATGGCAAATAATTAAATTGCAAGGAGATGAGATTTGTGATCAGGAACCTGGTAGATATTGATGATGTCTCCCCGGCAACGACGCTAGGAATTGGCACGTGGACGGGAGACTATCTTGACTTGATCCTCCCCGGCAACGGCGCTAGAAATTCCTTTTGATGTGGCGTGAACTACGTCGGTATTTCCCCAAATAGGAAGAGATGATGTAGCATAGCAATGGTATGTATTTCCCTCACTGATGAGACCAAGGTTATCGAACCAGTAGGAGAACCAAGCAACACTACGTAAATGGTACCTGCACACAAAGAACAAATACTTGCAACCCAACGTGTTAAAGGGGTAACGGTGCCAGAAATTGGCAAGTTGACAGGAGATCAATTGTAGTAGATTGATAGATGCAAATAAAAGCAAATAAAATTCAATGAGGTATTTTTGTGGTTTTGGATTAATAGATCTGAAAATAGAAGCAAACAAAAATAGATCTCAAAGGCAAATATGATTAAGAAGAGAGCGGGGGGCCATAGATTTCACTAGTGGCATATCTCGAGAAAAATATCATATGGTGGGTAAACAAATTACTGTTGGGCAATTGATAGAACTTCAAATAATCATGAAGATATCTAGGCAATGATCATTATATAGGCATCACGTCCAAGATTAGTAGACCGACTCCTACCTGCATCTACTACTATTGCTCCACACATCGACCGCGATCCAGCATGCATGTAGTGTATTAAGTTCATGGAGAAACGGGGTAATGCAATAAGAACGATCACATGATGTAGATAAGATCTATTTATGTAGAAATAGACCCCATCTTGTTATCCTTAATAGCAAGGATACAAACGCGTCAGTTCCCCTTCTGTCACTGGGATGAAGCACCGTAAGATCGAACCCATCACAAAGCACCTCTTCCTATGGCAAGAAAATTCTATCTAGTTGTCCTAACTAAACAAATGATTCGGAGAAGAAATACGAGGCTATAAGTAATCATGCATATAAGAGATCAAAATATTCAAATAACTTTCATGGATAAAAACATAGATCCGATCATAAACTCAATGTTCATCGGATACCAACAAACACACCAAAAAAAGAGTTACATCAAATAGATCTCCAAGACACCATCGTATTGAGAATCAAGAGAGAGAGAGGAAGCCATCTAGCTACTAACTACGGACCCAAAGGTCTACAATGAACTACTCACGCATCACCGGAGAGGCCCCGATGAGGATGATGAACCCCTCCGTGATGGTGTCTAGATTGGATATGGTGGTTCTAGAACTTGCGGCGGTTGGAATTGATTTTTGTCGACTCCCCTAGGGTTTCTGGAATATTGGGGTATTTATAGAGCAAAGAGGCGGTGTCGGAGACGGCCAAGGTGGGCACAACCCACCTAGGCGCGCCTGGGCCCCCAGGTGCGCCCTGGTGGTTTGTGCTCCCCTCGAAGCTCCCCTCAGGTACTTTCTTGGCCCAACATGTGTCTTATGGTCCAAAAAAATCCACAAAAAGTTTCGCTGCATTTGGACTCCGTTTGATATTGATTTTACTCAAAGTAAAAAATGCAAAAAATAGCAACTCGCACTGGGCACTATGTCAATAGGTTAGTCCCAAAAAATGATATAAAGGTGCTATAAAATGATTGTAAAACATCCAAGAATGTTAGTATAAAAACATGGAACAATAAAAAATTGTATATACGTTGGAGATGTATCATGCGCTATTATATCTATTTTGATCCCCCTAGCCAGATTCTATCACGGAAACGCAGCAACCCCTGTTTGAGGGTGAACCTCCCTTTTGGGTCTTCCCTGATGGACAGTTGCTCTAGGAGGAGGCTCTGAGCCTATGGGTTACTATTATAACTGGGGATGACCTCCTCGAGCTAGGCGGGTTGACAAGAACTGATGCCATGCAGCAACTCGGTGGGATTGGCAGGCGAGAGAGCATCGGCGGCTGTGTTGTCGCTCCCTCTCTTGTAACGGATGGTGAACCTCAGCCCCAAAAGCTTGGTAAACGCCTTCTGCTGCCATGGTGTCGTGAGGTGCTGCTCATTGAGCTGGACTAGGCTGTGCTTGTCAGTGGAGATGATTAACTCTGCATGCTGGAGGTAAGGTCTCCACTGATCTACCACCACAATCACCGCCAAATATTCCTTCTCGTAAGTGGATAGACCCTGGTAACATGGACTTAGCGCCTTGCTCATATACGCGATGGGATGCCCTCCCTATTGCATGACTGCTTCGATGCCCTTGTTGCTAGCATCGGTCTCCACTACGAACATCTTGGAGAACTCTGACAAGGCCAGCACTAGTGCCTCTATCAGCTGCTGCTTTAGGGCTTCGAAGGCCGATTCAGTCACTGAGGTCCAGACAAATGGCACACCCTTTTTGAAGAGGTTGAAAAGAGGTCGTGCTAGAATTCTGAAGTTCTTGATGAAGCGACGATAGTAGCCTGCGAGGCCGAGAAACTACAGACTACCTTAGTACTGTCTGGAGATGTCCATTGTGACACTGCTCTTATCTTGGCTGGTTTCGTTGCAACACCCTAGGCACTGATCACATGCCCTAGATTGGAGAGGCGGTGTTGTCCGAACTCCCACTTTGATAGCTTAGCCTTCCATTGGTCCCGTCTGAGCAGAGCGAGAACGTTCCTCAAGTTGCGTGCATTGTCTTGGAGACTTTTGCTGAACACCAGAATATCGTCCAAGAAAACTAGAACACATACATGCAGGTAGGGGTGCAACATGGTGTTCATGCCGCCCAGGAAGGTCAGGGGTCCTCCGGCGAGGCCAAAAATACACGACGAGGAACTCGTAGTGCCCCGAGTGCGTCTTGAACTCCTCTCCTTCTGCAAGGCCGATCTGGTGGTATCCTGCTCATAGATCTAGCTTGGAGAACCACTTGGAGCCGTGGAGTTCATCCAGCAGTTCCTCGATCACTAGCACTGGGTACTTGCTGACACACACGAGCGCGTTGAGCTGCCTGTAGTCGATGTAGAGCCTGCACATCCCGTCCTTTTTCTTGACTAGGATGACTGGAGATGAGAAAGGACTGGTACTACACTGAATGATTCATGTACGGAGGAGCTCTGTGACTTGTTCCTTCTTCTCATCTTTATGGTCCGGCTTGTGACGATATGGCCTGATACTAAATGGTTGTGCTCCAGGGATCAATGGGATTTAGTGGGCACAGGCGCGCCAGGGTGGTAGACTGACTGGCTCCTGGGACACATCCTCAAAGTCGTTGACGACCTATTGGATATAGGCAGGTGGTGGCATCTGTAACGCCCTCGATGCGGCTATATCTCCCACGTGTCGAAGCATGACTTAGAGGCATAACCGCATTGAAAGCAATGTCGCAAGTGAGGTAATCTTCGCACAACCCATGTAATACATAAGGGAAAGAGATACATAGTTGGCTTACAGTCGCCACTTCACACAATACATAAATAAACATCCATCATCCAGATTACACTCAAGGTCCGACTACGGAACCAAAATAAAAGAAGACTACCCCAAATGCTACATAGATCCCTGATTGTCCCGACTGGGCGCCTCTACTGATCATCTAGAAACGATACATAGTAACGACCAAGGGCCTCATCAAATTCCCACTTGAGCTCGGTTGCGCCATCTGCGCCGGTATCCTCGGCACCTGCATCTGTTTTGGTAGAATCTGTGAGTCACGGGGACTCAGCAATCTCACACCCGCGAGATCAAGACTATTTAAGCTCATAGGTAGGAAAGGGGTACTATGGTGGAGCTGCGGCAAGCACTAAGCATATATGGTGGCTAACATACGTAAGTGAGAGCGAGAAGAGAAGCAACGCATCGGTCGAGAATCTAGAAGCGATCAAGAAGTGATCCTGAAACTACTTACGTCAAGCATAACTCAAACCGTGTTCACTTCCCGGACTCCGCCGAGAAGAGACCATCACGGCTACACACACGGTTGATGCATTTTCATGAAGTCAAGTGTCAAGCTATCTACAACCGGACATTAACAAATTCCCATCTGCCTCATAACCGCGGGCACGGCTTTCGAAAGATTATATACCCTGCAGGGGTGTCCCAACTTAGCCCATCATAAGCTCTCACGATCAACGAAGGATAAACCTTCTCCCGGGAAGACCCGATCAGTCTTGGAATCCCGGTTCGCAAGACATTTCAACAATGGTAAAACAAGACCAGCAAAGCCGCCCGATTGTGCCGACAAATCCCGATAGGAGCTGCACATATCTCGTTCTCAGGGCACATCCGGATGAGACTAGCTACGAGTAAAACCAAACCTCAAGTTGCCCCGAGGTGGCCCCACAGGCAGCTCAGTTCGGACCAACACTCGAAGGAGCACTGGCCCGGGGGGGGGGGGTTAAAATAAGGGCCATTTTCATTTCTGTCCCTAACTCGAACCACCTAATCAGGTATGCCCCTAGTTTTGAAGCCTGCTCAAATTTGCCCCTCCGCCGTTAGATGACCTTATAGAAATGCCCTTCCGTGCTTTTTCCGTTAGGTCAAAGGCCTTTGACCGTCTACCGGACGTTTTTTGGACATTTTGCCCTTGCCTTCGTGTGTCACTTACATGTGGGACCCACTCAAAGAAAAAAGAAAAAGAAAAAACGCTTTCTCTCACAAATAAAAGAAAAACCTCTTTCTGATCCCTCTATCTCACTTGCACGTGGACCCCACCGAAAATAATTAAAATAAAAAACTCTCTCTGTCTCTCCCTGATATGGACATGGCGAGCGCGGCTCGGCCGGTGGCCGTCGCCGGTGAGGGGGGGGGGCTGCGAATGGCAGAAGATGACGACGCCTGGACTTGGCCTTCACTGGTGAGGGGGAAGCACCTGCATATAGCAGCGGATGGCGACGCCGTGGATGTCTCCATCGTCGGAGGCGGCCGACAGAGCACCGATTCGAGGTAGGAACGCTTGGAGTTGCGGAGATCGGGGAGGACAACGCCAGAGTCTTCAGTAGGTATTGGCTAAGCCTAGGTATGCAGGGAGGATGGGCTGGGTGCTACGTCGGAGGAGATCAGGTCATGGAGGAGCTCCACCGAAGCCGATGAGGATGAACGCGACGGCGAAAATTGAGGCCATTCGGGCTCGATTAATTCTCTGGAGCGACGAATTCGACCGAGAAGAATCTCCCAGGCATGGTCTTGGGCCTCGGGGAGCTCTTCGGCCACGCAAACGGCAATGTCGACCGCGGCAGGTGCGCCCTGGACGCTGTGCTCGTTCTCAGTTTAGAGGAAGAGAGGGAGATGGACCCCTTGGGGTAAATGAGAGGCATGTCTAGGGGAATCAAGTGGCGAGGTCGCAGCTCATATGGTGGGCTATGCCGGCGGCAATCGTTGACGGAGGCGGCGGCCGAGACGGACGATGAGCTCGATTCGTTTAGCTCGGGACAGACCTCGCCCAGAGGAATTAGGTAGGAAGAGAGAGGGGTGCGGGGAGGGAAGAGAGGTAGGAAGGGGCCGACGATGCGGGGCACCTCACCCCGGCGAGCCGTTGTTGGCTGCGTGCACCGCCGCTGGAGGGGTGAGAGAGAGAGACAGAGAGGAAAATAGATTTTATATTTTGTTTTTTATTTACTAGTTTCTAAGGTGGGTCCTAGATGTAAGTGATAGAGAATGGGGTTGAGAGAGAGATCGAGTATTTAATTGTTTTTGTTCGGCCCACCTGTAAGTGAGATAGAGGGGTGAGAGAGAGTTTTTCCTTTTCTTAAGAACGGGCCCCACATGTAAGTGGCTCATCCAAAGAGGGGCAAAGATGTCCAAATAACGTCCCGAAAACGGTCAAAGCCCTTTGACTGGACGGTAACGGCACGGAAGGGCATTTCTATAAGTGCACCTAACGGCGGAGGGGCAAATTTGAGCAGGCTTCGACATTAGGGGCAAATATGAGTAGTGGGTTCGAGTTAGGGACACAGATGTAAAAGACCCTTAAAATAAAGATGACCCTCGGGCTCGCGAAAACCCAAGGGAAAAAGGCTTAGGTGGCAAATGGTAAAACCAAGTTTGGGCCTTGCTGGAGGAGTTTTATTCAAAGCGAACTGTCAAGGGGGTCCCATAAATCACCCAACCGCGTAAGGAACGCAAAATCAAGGAACATAACACCGGTATGACGGAAACTAGGGCGGCAAGAGTGGAACAAGTCACCAGGCATAAGGCCGAGCCTTCCACCCTTTACCAAATATATAAGGTGCATTAATTAAACATGAGATATTGTGATATCCCAAAATATCCATGTTCCGACGAGGAACAAACTTCATCTTCACCTGCAACTAGCAACGCTATAAGAGGGGCTGAGCAAAAGCGGTGACATAGCCAATCAACGGTTTGCTACGACAGGGTGGTTAGAGGGTTTACATGGCAACAGGGAGGCATGATAAAGAATGGCAGGTAGGGCTAACATAGCGAAAGAGCGAGCAACTAGCAAAGCAAAGATAGAAGTGATATCGAAGGTATGGTCATCTTGCCTGCAAAGTTCTCAGAGTTGTCGAAGGCTTGATCCTCGTAAGCGTTCTCAACAGGTTCCTCGTTCACGTACTCGTCTCCCGGCTCTACCCAAAACAAGAACACAAGCAAAGGAACCACAATAAATCACGGTGAAATGCACAAGCAACAAGATGCAATGCATGCCATGATATGCGAGATGTGATATGCAATGCATATGCGTGCTTCGGGAGGAAAATGATGAACAAGGCATCAACTTGGCAAACCAAGTATGCCGCTGGAAAGATGAGATGATTTCGGTTGAAATCGATATAAAGATCACCGGAATCGGATGCACGGTTTGCAAATGGCAAGCAAAACAATAAGGGCACAAATCTGCGATTAACAGCACGATGCTACTTAGCATGCAACAAGAAACTATGCTACAGCACCCCAACATACAAACAAAGCATATGGCAATGATCTCCAGGAGATGCTTTACAAAAGAAGAACACTGAGCTACGGCTAAATCACAACATAACAGGTTCAAACAAGCATGGTCAAAGCGCAAAAAATATCAGGCTGGACATGGCATAAACAACATGAGGAAGCAATGTTCAGAGCAAGTTATCGACAAGCTACAGGAACTTATATTAGCACAACAAGGCATGGCATGATTCTACTCAAAGCATAGATCAAAAGTCCCTTACTGACCATGAGCCAACAAGGATCAGAAGAAAGGATGGCATGCGTGTAAACATAGCAAGTTTCGTTAACAGATTCAGCAAACTGAGCATGGCATTGACGGATTTACGAAGGCACCTTCGTGAGCTTGATGCACTCACTACAGAGCTCCTCATGATAAAATAAGCATGCATCCATCAAGAATACATGGCATAGAAGCTATACATGGTAAGAACAACATCATAGCATACACGGATCAACTACAACAACCTCGTAAAAATTGAATACCATGTAAACAATCTGCCAGGAAACATTTTGTAGCAAAAGTAGAGCACGAAAATGACATGCTAGACTACTCCATAGTTTCAAACAAGGGCATGAATGGATAGAGCATAACCATATGTTCAAAACATCCTTACTTAAGTATCCCTAAATATGAATGGATCTCTCTGTAGCAACATGTTTACATGGCATCACAATAACAGCAGAACAGGGTCTAAAATCAGCAATATCACGAAGCCTAGTTTGCATGCTTGTGATAGTCACCACATTGATCACAAAAATACATGGCATACACCCCTGTAAAGCTGGAATGGCATAGATCAAAACATATGTAGGGCTCAAGTTCATAAGGTGCACACATTAATCATGGCAAAAATGACAAAAGTGCAAGTTCTGTTAAGAAACAGAAACTAACATCACATAGCCCTCTTCCAACAGCATTTCGGGCATCAAGATGAGCTCAAATGTAAATGATGCAATGGAATGAAATGATGTACTCTTCGAGACGAACAATATGGTATTCTACACGCCCAAAACGGAGCCACGAGTGCGAAGATGTGATGCGATGAAGATGCAACAAAATATGACAGGAAAATGACTTGGACGTTTTCGGGGTCAACCGTAGCGATTTCCAGATCGGATCTGGCCGGAATTCGAGGTCGCCGGAGTGGGTTCGTCGGAGCTCGGGGAGGCGGCCGGAGGGCGGGGACGGTCGGAGATGGGGTCGGCCGGCCGGATCCGAGCACGGGTCGGCGCGGAGGAGCGCGGGGGGCGCGCGTCGGAGACGGGGCCGGGCGGCACCGGCGGCGCGGACGCGGGGCGGACGGCGGCGGGTTGGTGGGCGCGCCCGGCAGCGGCGGCGGACGGCGGCGGGAGCGGGCGGCGGCGAAGCGTGGGGGGCGCGTCCTGGGCGCGCGGGCTGGGAGGACTGGCGGCGGCGGCTGGCGAGCGGCGGCGGCGGGCGCGCGGCAGGGCGGCGGCGGGCGCGCGGCGGCGGCGAGCGCGCGGGCCGCGCGTGCCGGCGGCGGCGGCGGAGGCCGGAGTGCCACGTGGCACGTTGTGGTTGGCTGGGGGCGGAGAGGCGGACATGTACGGCTGCGGCCGGACGTGTTCGGTGGCGGCGGGGACGAATCTGCTAGGGTTTGCCCGTGAATTTCGGGGGAGGGATCTATATATAGAGGTAGAGGGAGCTAGGAGTGTCCAAATGAGGTGCGGTTTTCGCCCACACGATCGTGATCCGACGACGGAGAGCATGGAAGTGACTTAGATGGGTTATTGGGCTGTTTTGGAGGGGTGTTGGGCTGCAACTCAAAAGAGGCCTTTGCGGATATGCGGTTAACCGTTGGAGTACCAAACGAGCTCCAAATGACCCGAAACTTGACAGGTGGTCTACCGGTGGTGTACCAGGGCCACTTGGCAAGGCTCGGTCCATTCTGAGAACGTTTTAACACCCGCACACGAAAAGAGACAAGAGGGGTGCGCCGGTGCATGTGGGAGTGTCGGAATGCAAAACGGACAACGGGGAAAATGCTCGAATGCATGAGATGAGATGCATGACATGAACAAAATGCAAAATGAAAAACAAAACCCAACCACGGAGGGAATATCACAGCACGTAGCCGAAAATGGCAAGAGTTGGAGTTACAAAGATGGAAAGTTACATCCGGGGTGTTACAACACTCCACCACTACAAGAGGATCTCGTCCCGAGATCTAGGACTGAAAGAACTCCGGATAATCGGAATGGAGGTGATCCTCGCGCTCCCAGGTGGCTTCTCGGTTGGAATGGTGTGACCACTTCACTTTCAGGAATTTGATTGACTTGTTGCGAGTCTTGCGCTCGGTTTCTTCAAGAATAGCAACAGGGTGCTCATGATAAGAGAGATATTCTTGGAGGTCAATCTCTTCGAAGTTGATAGTGCGCTCAGGAGTCTTGAAGCACTTGCGGAGTTGTGACACGTGAAACACATCGTGCACGTTTGCAAAGTTGGATGGAAGCTCAAGTTGATAGGCGAGATCGCCTCTTTTGCCAATGATCTTGAAAGGACCCACGTATCTAGGGGCAAGCTTCCCTTTGATACCGAAGCGACGAGTGCCTTTCATTGGAGAGACGTGGAGGTAGACATGTTCTCCGATTTCAAAAGCCAGATCACAGTGCTTGCTATCATAGTAACTCTTTTGGCGCGATTGCGTGGCTTTGAGATTCTCACGAATGACTTTGCACATTTCTTCGGCTTCTGTGATCAAGTCGTTGCCAAGAAGTTGGCGTTCACCTGTCTCAGACCAATTGAGAGGAGTACGTCACTTTCTGCCATAGAGAATTTCGAATGGGGCCTTGGCCGAACTCGCTTGGAAGCTGTTGTTGTAGGAGAACTCGGCATAAGGAAGACAATCTTCCCACTTCATGCCAAAGGAGATGACACAAGCCCTGAGCATATCTTCAAGGATTTGAGTGACTCGCTCGACTTGGCCACTTTTTTGAGGATGGAAAGCTGTGCTGAAACGAATGTTGGTGCCCATGGCCATCTGAAAGGATTCCCAGAACTTAGAAGTGAAGATGCTTCCACGGTCTGAGGAGATCAATTGAGGGATGCCGTGCAAGGAGACAATTCTGGAGGTGTATAGCTCTGCCAACTGAGCTGCTGTGATAGATTCTTTGATAGGAAGAAAATGAGCCACTTTAGTAAGCTTGTCAATGACAACGAAGATAGCATCATTTCCACGCTTGGACTTAGGAAAACCAGTCACGAAGTCCATCTCGATGTGATCAAACTTCCATTCCGGAATAGCAAGAGGTTGAAGGAGACCAGCTGGTCTTTGGTGTTCTGCTTTCACCCTTCTGCAGACATCACATTCATTCACGAATTGAGCAATTTCTCGCTTCATTCGAGTCCACCAATATGACTGCTTGAGGTCATGGTACATCTTCATACTTCCAGGATGAATGGATAGGAGGGAATTGTGTGCCTCATTCATGATGACTTTTCTCAGATCGCCTTTAGGAACCACAATTCGATCCTCGAAGAAAAGAGTATCTTTGTCATCCAAGCGATAGCACTTGTATTTGGAAATGCCCTTGTCAATACCACGTTTCACCTTCTTCACCATGGTATCCAGGAGTTGTGCCTCACGAATTTGATCATCCAAAGTAGGAGAGACTATGAGGTTGGCAAGAAAGCCTTGAGGAACAACTTGAAGATTCAGCTTGCGAAAAGCTTCACAAAGATCCGGTTGAAATGGCTTGAGAATTAGACTGTTGCAATAAGCCTTTCTGCTCAGAGCATCTGCAATCACATTCGCCTTGCCAGGAGTATATTCAATACTTGGATTGTACTCTTGAATCATTTCGACCCATCGAGTTTGCCTGAGGTTGAGGTTTGGTTGAGTGAAGATATACTTGAGGCTCTTGTGATCGGTGAAAATGTCCACTTGCCTTCCCAATAAGAGATGTCTCCATGTTATCAATGCATGGACAACTGCCGCCAACTCAAGATCGTGAGTGGGGTAGTTCTTTTCCTTGGGCTTCAACTGACGAGAGGTATAGGCCACAACTTTCTTCTCTTGCATTAACACAGCACCGAGACCTTGAAGAGAAGCATCGCAGAACACTTCGAATGGCTTGGATTCATCAGGAGGAGTTAAGACAGGAGCTGTGACTAGCTTCTCTTTGAGGGTGTTGAAAGCAACATCACACTCAGGCGTCCAGACATACTTGACATGCTTCTGGAGGAGGTTGGAAAGAGGCTTTGCAATCTTAGAGAAGTTCTCAACAAATCTTCGGCAATAGCTTGCAAGACCAAGAAAACTGCGGAGCTGCTTGACATTCTGAGGAGGTTCCCAATTCAGAACTGCAGAAACCTTCGCCGGATTAACAGCAATTCCCTTGGCGGAGATTATGTGACCAAGATAAAGAACTTCATCCAGCCAGAACTCACATTTGGAAAACTTCGCATAGAATTGATGCTCTCTGAGCTTGTCGAGCACCAATCGCAAATGTTTGGCATGATCCGACTTATTCTTGGAGAAGACCAAAATATCATCGAGATACACCAAGACGAATTCATTTGTGTAGGGGTTGAAGATAAAGTTCATCATGCGAGAGAAAGTTGGAGGAGCATTGACCAGGCCGAAATACATGACAGTATATTCATAAGAACCATAGCTTGTTCTGAATGCTGTCTTGGGGATATCTTGTTCATGAATGCGAATCTGATGATAACCCATACGAAGGTCAAGCTTGGAGAATACTTTAGCACCTTTGAGTTGCTCGAAAAGCTCATTGATGTTGGGAAGTGGATACTTGTTCTTGATTGTCTTCTTGTTCAATGGACGGTAATCGACGCAAAGTCGGTCCGTGCCATCCTTCTTCTGGACAAAAAGAACTCCACAACCCCATGGAGATGAACTCGGTCTGATCAAACCCAGACGCTCTTGTTCATCGAGCTGCTTCTTCAATTCCTTCAGCTCCTTGGGTCCAAGCTTGTAAGGACGCTTGCAAACGGGTTCAGTTCCAGGTTCAAGATCAATAACGAACTCGACTGGCCGATGAGGAGGCATACCCGGAAGCTCTTCTGGAAAGACATCTTGGTACTCACAAACGACTAGAATTTGAGAAATAGCATCCAACTCGCCCTTCTCATTGAGAGAAAAGAACCGAATGGTTTCATCACGAGCGGCATAGATGATAACATCCTCAGAAGGGTGTGTCAATTGAATTTCCCTAGCAGCACAATCAAGCTGAGCCTTGTGCTTAGAAAGCCACTCCATCCCAAGAATTAGATCAATATCAGAGTCACCAAGAACAATTGGAGAAGACAGAAATCTACAGTCGCCCATCTTGATACCGACATTCGGAACCATCATGCTAGAGCTCAAACGCTTAGCCGGAGAAATAACTTGCATAGCTTTAGATAATTCCTCTGTGTCAAAATTGTGCTTCGATGCAAAAGGATATGACATGAAAGAATGCGATGCACCAGTATCAAATAAGACTTTTGCAGGAATATCATTAACAGGAAGATTACCCATTATCACATCAGAAGAATCCTCTGCCTGAGCTGCATTCATCATGTTCACCTTTGCAGACTTTGGATTATGCTTGACCACTGCATTGCTTGAAGATCTCACAGGAGGAGGAGGAGGAAGGCGCCTTTGGTTGAAACACTTGTTCGCAAAGTCACCTTTCTGCTGGCACTTGTTGCAAGTCACTTCTGAGAGCGGACGGTGATAAGGAGCATTTGACCTTGGAGCTTGAGGCTGAGACTTGTTATGATAGCCTGGGTTGGGTGGGTGGGAAGATCCACGACCACCTGAGTTCTTCTGTTGGTAAGGCTGACGAAACAGAGGAGGAGGAAGGTAGAACTTTTGCTGCTTAGCTGCCACTTGAGAGGAAGAAGAAGACTGAACTGCATCCCTGATTCTCTTCTTAGATGCCTCACACTTGAGCTGAGCACCTTTTTGCTTGAGTGCCATATTGTAGAATTGATCGAACTGAGTAGGCTCAACAAGAACAAGAGCTAACTGCAGATCCTCTCTAAGGCCACCTCTGAATTGATAGATCATACTCTTTTCATCAGGAACGTCTTGTTTAGCGAAGCGAGCAAGTTTCTAAAACTGCTTGTTGTATTCGTACACTGACATGTTGCCTTGCTTGAGATTGCGGAACTCCTCACGCTTGCTCTCAACAACACTGGTAGGAATATGGTCAGCTTTAAAGTCCCGACAGAAATCAGTCCAAGTAATCACTCGACCACCTCTGGAATCCTTGTATTGCTGGAACCAATCAGTTGCTTGATCCTTGAGCTGAAAAGAAGCGAACTTAACGTAGTCCTCAGGCCTGACATTGCTGCAATCAAAATGCTTGTTGATATTCACGAGCCAATCATCGGCGTCTGTGGCCTCGACACAGTAGCTGAAAGACTTCGGCTGATTTGCAAGGAATTGGTTGAGGGTAGGAAACTGAGGCTGATGATTGAACTGCCCTTGACCTTGATTTCTTTGGTTGCCTTGGCCTTGGTTGCGCTCTTGCATGAGCTGAATCATCATCTGGGCATGGGCGTTTGAGGCTGCCATCAAAGCTTGCCATGCCTCCGGAGGCGGAGGTGGGGGTGGAGGGTTCGCCTGACTCCCATCATTGCGTTCCGGATTCTGACGCGTTGGCGGAGCCATCCTGAAGAGGGTGACATCCGTTAGCATCTTGATAGACAGATAGACAAGTTGAATCAACGGATAGAAATTGCAACATATAGTCTTCACAATAAACATTCGAACAAGGATGAACGAATGAATTCGAAAGTCAACATCACGTCCATAAAGGTGAGAAGCCACTTGATAAGAGATTTATGAAAGAAAATTAAAAGGCAAGGTACGGATGGAACAAATAAGTGGTAAGGATTACCCAATCACAAACCAAATATCTGCGGGAAGAAATGCTAGAGCTACTTGAATCCCACCTATAAACTCCCGAAACTTTCCGGTTATGCAATAAGGTGTTGGGGATACAGGGGAAGCAATATATCTCACCCAAGCTAACAATCCCTACATCCAGCTGTATCCATCCTTCAACACATAACCAAGAAACCTTCGGAAATCGTGTACCTCAACCTTCGAAAAGCATCCGTTATACGAGTCATGGCAATACTCCTGAGCTCGCCCCAGTACTGGGTTATCGGGGTTATCTCACCAACAACTGTACAAAAGAGATTTTCGATGTCGGCAAAACTCAGGTATTCCAGAACTGCGACGATAAAATTGTGATTACAACACCTCTGAGCTCAACTCCCCGGGACACTGCCACAACCCCTAAATGTCAGGAGGCACCAAGAACAACGTTCTCATCAAAAAACCATTGGAACGATTCCAAGATACCCGGGTGATCCTAAATTTTTTTTAGTGAAATTTGAGGAGAGGAAAGTCAAAACATCTACGTCAGGAGACCTCACCAGAGCGACGAAGGGGCTGAGGAGTAAAAAGAATCCTACACCCCGATATATATAATCCTAAGACTCAAAACATTTTTTGTTCTAGACTCAACAACACCAGCAAGCAATCAAGCAGGGGCTCCTAAGTCGGACCTGGCTCTGATTACCAACTTGTAACGCCCTCGATGCGGCTATATCTCCCACGTATCGAAGCAGGACTTAGAGGCATAACCGCATTGAAAGCAATGTCGCAAGTGAGGTAATCTTCGCACAACCCATGTAATACATAAGGGAAAGAGATACATAGTTGGCTTACAGTCGCCACTTCACACAATACATAAATAAACATCCATCATCCAGATTACACTCAAGGTCCGACTACGGAACCAAAAGAAAAGAAGACCACCCCAAATGCTACACAGATCCCCGATCATCCCGACTGGGCGCCTCTACTGATCATCTAGAAACGATACATAGTAACGACCAAGGGCCTCATCAAATTCCCACTTGAGCTCGGTTGCACCATCTGCGCCCGTATCCTCGGCACCTGCATCTATTTTGGTAGAATCTGTGAGTCACGGGGACTCAGCAATCTCACACCCGCAAGATCATGACTATTTAAGCTCATAGGTAGGAAAGGGGTACTATGGTGGAGCTGCGGCAAGCACTAAGCATATATGGTGGCTAACATACGCAAGTGAGAGCGAGAAGAGAAGCAACGCATCGGTCGAGAAGCTAGAAGCGATCAAGAAGTGATCCTGAAACTACTTACGTCAAGCATAACTTAAACCGTGTTCACTTCCCGGACTCCGCCGAGAAAAGACCATCACGGCTACACACACGGTTGATGCATTTTAATGAAGTCAAGTGTCAAGTTATCTACAACCGGACATTAACAAATTCCCATCTGCCTCATAACCGCGGGCACGGCTTTCGAAAGATTATATACCCTGCAGGGGTGTCCCAACTTAGCCCATCATAAGCTTTGACGGTCAACGAAGGATAAACCTTCTCCCAGGAAGACCCGATCAGTCTCGGAATCCCGGTTCGCAAGACATTTCGACAATGGTAAAACAAGACCAGCAAAGCCGCCCGATTGTGCCGACAAATCCCGATAGGAGCTGCACATATCTCGTTCTCAGGGCACATCCGGATGAGACTAGCTACGAGTAAAACCAAACCTCAAGTTGCCCCGAGGTGGCCCCGCAGGCAGCTCAGTTTGGACCAACACTCGAAGGAGCACTGGCCCGGGGGGGGGGGGGGTTAAAATAAAGATGACCCTCGGGCTCGCGAAAACCCAAGGGAAAAAGGCTTAGGTGGCAAATGGTAAAACCAAGTTTGGGCCTTGCTGGTGGAGTTTTATTCAAAGTGAACTATCAAGGGGGTCCCATAAATCACCCAACCGCGTAAGGAACGCAAAATCAAGGAACATAACAGTGGTATGATGGAAACTAGGGCGGCAAGAGTGGAACAAGTCACCAGGCATAAGGCCGAGCCTTCCACCCTTTACCAAATATATAAGGTGCATTAATTAAACAAGAGATATTGTGATATCCCAAAATATCCCTGTTCCGACGAGGAACAAACTTCATCTTCACCTGCAACTAGCAACGCTATAAGAGGGGTTGAGCAAAAGCGGTGACATAGCCAATCAACGGTTTGCTAGGACAGGGTGGTTAGAGGGTTTACATGGCAATAGGGAGGCATGGTAAACAATGGCAGGTAGGGCTAACATAGCGAAAGAGCGAGCAACTAGCAAAGCAAAGATAGAAGTGATATCGAAGGTATGGTCATCTTGCCTGCAAAGTTCTCGGAGTTGTCGAAGGCTTGATCCTCGTAAGCGTTCTCAACAGGTTCCTCGTTCACATACTCGTCTCCTGGCTCTACCCAAAACAAGAACACAAGCAAAGGAACCACAATAAATCATGGTGCAATGCACAAGCAACAAGATGCAATGCATGCCATGATATGCGAGATGTGATATGCAATGCATATGCGTGCTTCGGGAGGAAAATGATGAACAAGGCATCAACTTGGCAAACCAAGTATGCCTCTTGAAAGATGAGATGATTTCGATTCAAATCGATATAAAGATCACCGGAATCGGATGCACGGTTTGCAAATGGCAAGCAAAACAATAAGGGCACAAATCTGCGATTAACAGCACGATGCTACTTAGCATGCAACAAGAAACTATGCTACAGAACCCCAACATACAAACAAAGCATATGGCAATGATCTACAGGAGATGCTTTACAAAAGAGGAACACTGAGCTACGGCTAAATCAGACAATAACAGGTTCAAACAAGCATGGTCAAAGCGCAAAAAATATCAGGTTGGACATGGCATAAACAGCATCAGGAAGCAATTTTCAGAGCAAGTTATCGACAAGCTACAGGAACTTATAATAGCAAAACAAGGCATGGCATGATTCTACTCAAAGCATAGATCAAAAGTCCCTTACTGACCATGAGCCAAAAAGGATCAGAAGAAAGGATGGCATGCATGTAAACATAGCAAGTTTCGTTAACAGATTCAGCAAACTGAGCATGGCATTGACAGATTTACGAAGGCACCTTCGTGAGCTTGATGCACTCACTACAGAGCTCCTCATGATAAACTAAGCATACATCGATCAAGAAGACATGACATAGAAGCTATACATGGCAAGAACAACATCATAGCATACACGGATCAACTACAACAACCTCGTAAAAATTGAATATCATGTAAACAATCTGCCAGGAAACATTTTGTAGCAAAAGTAAAGCACGAAAATGACATGCTAGACTACTCCATAGTT
Source organism: Triticum aestivum (assembly GCF_018294505.1). Classification (NCBI taxonomy): domain Eukaryota; kingdom Viridiplantae; phylum Streptophyta; class Magnoliopsida; order Poales; family Poaceae; genus Triticum; species Triticum aestivum. Next base: position 175,013,113 of record NC_057807.1, on the reverse strand, counting down.
TCAAAAAAGGGCATGAATGGATAGATAATAACCATATGTTAAAAACATCCTTACTTAAGTATCCCTAAATATGCATGGATCTCTCTGTAGCAACATGTTTACATGGCATCACAATAACAGCAGAACAGGGTCTAAAATTAGCAATATCACGAAGCCTAGTTTGCATGCTTGTGCTAGTCACCACATTGATCACAAAAATAAATGGCTTACACCCCTATAAAGCTGGCATGGCATAGATCAAAACATATGTAGGGCTTAAGTTCATAAGGTGCACACATTAATCATGGCAAAAATGACAAAAGTGCAAATTCTGTTACGAAACAGAAACTAACATCACATAGCCCTCTTTCAATAGCATTTCGGGCATCAAGATGAGCTCAAATGTAAATGATGCAATGGAATGAAATGATGTACTCTTTGAGGCGAACAATTTGGTATGCTACACGCCCAAAACGGAGCCATGGGTGCATAGATGTGATGCGATGAAGATGCAACAAAATATGACAGGAAAATGACTTGGACATTTTCGGGGTCAACCGTAGCGATTTCCAGATTGGATCTGGCCGGAGTTCGAGGTCGCCGGAGTGGGTTCGTCGGAGCTCGGGGAGGCGGCCGGAGGGCGGGGACGGTCGGAGATGGGGTCGGCCGGCCGGATCCGAGCGCGGGTCAGCGCGGAGGAGCGCGGGGGGCGCGTGTCGGAGACGGGGCCGGGCGGCACCGGCGGCGGACGCGGGGCGGATGGCGGCGGGTTGGCGGGCGCGGCCGGCAGCGGCGGCGGACGGCGGCGGGAGCAGGCGGTGGCGGCGAAGCGTGGGGGGCGCGGCCCGGGCGCGCGGGCCGGGAGGACTGGCGGCGGCGGCGGGCACGCGGCAGCGGCGGCGGCGGGCGAGCATGCGACACCGGCGGCGGCGGGCGCGCGGCGGCGGCGAGCGCGCGGGCCGGGCGGGCCTCGCGCGAGCTGCATGGGCCGGCGGCGGCGGCGGAGGCCGGAGTGCCACGTGGCACGTCGCGGTTGGCTGGGGGCGGAGAGGCGGACGTGTCCGGCTGCGGCCGGACGTGTCCGGTGGCGGCGGGGACGAATCTGCTAGGGTTTGCCCGTGAATTTCGGGGGAGGGATCTATATATAGAGGTAGAGGGAGCTAGGAGTGTCCAAATGAGGTGCGGTTTTCGCCCACACGATCGTGATCCGACGACGGAGAGCATGGAAGTGACTTAGATGGGTTATTGGGCTGTTTTGGAGGGGTGTTGGGCTGCAACTCAAAAGAGGCCTTTGCGGATATGCGGTTAACCGTTGGAGTACCAAACGAGCTCCAAATGACCCGAAACTTGACAGGTGGTCTACCGGTGGTGTACCAGGGCCACTTGGCAAGGCTCGGTCCATTCCGAGAACGTTTTAACACCCGCACACGAAAAGAGACAAGAGGGGTGCGCCGGTGCATGTGGGAGTGTCAGAATGCAAAACGGACAACGGGGAAAATGCTCAGATGCATGAGACGAACACGTATGCAAATTAGATGCACATGATGACATGATATGAGATGCATGACATGAACAAAATGCAAAATGAAAAACAAAACCCAACCATGGAGGGAATATCATAGCATGTAGCCGAAAATGGCAAGATTTGGAGTTACAAAGATGGAAAGTTACATCCGGGGTGTTACAGTATCACAGCCCAGTCCTCACCTGTCAGCGTGTACACTTGAGCAATGTGATAGATGGCGCCTTTACTACACAAGCTCTGTAGTTGTAGAGCGTTGATGACGATGCACATGGATGACGAGTCGTCGTGGCCACGTAGACTAATCAAGCCCTCCGCCAATGGGATCTTGATGAGCTTAGCACGCCAATTGACCGTCATAAGGTTTTGCTCCTTGAGCCATTCCATGCCCAAAATGATGTCGTAGACACCGAGGTCGAGTAGCTTCATGTTGGTGGAGAATTGGTGCCCCTGGGAGCACCATGTGCAATCTGGCACATGTGAGGAACAGATCAACACCCCTCTGTCTGCCACGCGCACCTTGTAGGCCCTTGACAATGGCTGCACGTCCTCAATGCCCCCTGCGAAACATTTGTTGATGAATGAGTTCGTGCTGCCTGAGTTGACCAACATCAACACCTATCGGCCTTGAATCCAAGCGCAGACACTACAAAAAAATACACTTCTGTGATGATACGTGTCTGTCACAGTAGGTCCCGTTTTCTGTCATGCATGTACGTCCATGATGACTTTATGACAGAACCAAGATAGTCATACCTGTGCTGTCGTAAAAGTGATCCATGACATTACCAAAATTATCATCACGGAAGTGTCCACTTCCACGTCGATAAATCGCGCGTCACAGAAGTGCTTTCTTCAAGGGTGACCGACACGTGGCATCCATCGTAATGGAACGCCGTTACGCTTTCGGGTCCGGTTTTGGATCCGATAACCCGTTAACAGCCCGGACCAATGGGGATTTTGCACGTGTAAAATCATCATTGGCTGGAGGAAACACGTGTCAGCTCTGCGTTGGCATAGGGTGTCACTCATCCAATGGGTGAGATGCGCCTATGATATGTTGACATGTGGACCGGCCCAAAAGTGGCCCATAAAGTTTAAATGGGCCGGCCCAACTAAAGGCCCACAAGATTTCACGGTCCATAATGGGCCGGCCCAGCTAAAGGCCCACGAGAATTTGCGGACCATAACGGGCCGGCCCAGCTAAAGGCCCATAAGATTTTGTGGGCCATAATGGGCCGACTTAGCTAAAGACCCATGAGATTTTGCGGACCATAATGGGCCGGCCCAGCTAAAAGCCCAGGAGATTTTGCGGACCATAATGGGCCGGCCCAGCTGAAGGCCCACAAGATTTTGAGGACACTAGTAGGCCGGCCCATTAACAGGTCGCTATGTTTTGTGCTAAATGCAGGCCCACATTTGATCTGGTCCATTAACAGCCTGCCACGTTCCGGGCCTAATTAAGGCCCACATGAGATACTGCCCGTTAAAAGCCTACCACGTTTTGGGCCAAATTACGGCACAGATCAGGTCCGACCCTTTAAGAGGCTTTTGGCTAAATTATGGCCCATATCAGATTCGGCCCGTCAACTGGACGCTATGCTTTTGGGCCCACCTGATAAAGGACAATTTAGTAATTCGGCCTGATCTTAGTTTCGGCCTCTTAAAGGCCCATTTAACATTTTGGCCCTATATTTTATTTCGGCCTGTTAAAAGCTTGTCATATAGTTGGGCCTAACTACGGCTTGGTTTGCATCCGGCCTGCTCACAGCCAATAATCTGATTGGGCCAAACAAGGACCGAGACAATTTTGGCCTGTTAAAAGCCCGTGATTTGATTGGCACAATCATGGGTCGGGGTCTATTTTGACCTGCTACCGACTTGTGAGCTGTTCGGCACGTTTCAGGCGCAACCTACTTTTCAGCCTCCTAAAGCCCATTCAGTTTTCTTCCAAAAATAGGGTCGGCGATTTACTCGGCCTATTAAAGGCCCGAATCTACTAGTGGGCGAGTTTACATTTAGGCATGTTAACGGACCAAGATGATGGGGCCCGTGATGCGGATCATACATAGTGATTTGCATGACGGCCCGATTATGTACCCTAATTTTACGGGTTGGCCAGTTTACTGCGAAGACAAGATATATATACTGTAAAATAACTGCAGCATCGTGAATAAGAAAAAACCTAGACTATACAATAAAGCAATTACGGCATATTAGATCCACTGGGCATTAAAGTTTGCCACTATGATAATAAAGCACAAGCAGACAGCAGATTACATACACTGGGCATCAAAGATCGCCACCAGTGCAAATAAACACGTCGACAAAATAATATAAAAAAGACAACACTTCAATAGAGTTCAAGAAAGGTTAGCCCTGCTCGGGAGCTGCAGCACAAGTAGCTGAGCAAGCTGATGAGACTGCGCTAGTTTGTCACTTATATCCTCCTCACTCTAAAAGATAAACAAGCAGACAAATGACAGGTTTTGCACATATAAGTATCAGTGCTGACAATTCATCACATTTCTTACTAACAAATAAAGTGACACAATTTAAAATAGCATTAACACAATATGGTATTGTAAAGGTCAAGACATGGCAGGGAATGACATTGTGAAGGAGTTCATAGCTTCACGACTGCACTGGATTACAGATCAAGAACTCATAAGTATCAATGGTTAGTGTGCTGTCAATTCATCCCTTTTCAGATTGGCAAATAAAGAGAAAGTTTAAATAATAGTAGAATGATATGACATTGTTCATAGTTAAGACATTGCAGAATATGACATTGTGCTGTAGTGGGTAGGTTCACCACACCACTGGATTACGGATCAAGAACAGAAGCATACATGCAGTGCAAAAGAAGATCACTTGCTCTGTATAGTTTAATTTACATGGTATGAAGAAGGAACTTGATTGTACAATTGAAAACATAAATTGAGAAGGACAAACTTTTGTTTATAAACTACATAATAAACTTTAAACATGCAATTTTATGCAAACACCAAACAAACAGCTGTTGCAGTCATGCCTAACCAAATATACACAACAAAGTTTGAAGGCTTGAGAAGGACAAATTTACATTATTGGTGAAGACAGGCTCTATAAAGCCCTTGTCCATGCTGATAGGGGGGGTGGCAATTCAAGAAGTTTACCACATAATCTTCTTCATAAGCATTGCCTTTATTCTACATTTTGTTAAGAATAAATATAGATGTGATAATATAAGAAAAAATGGAGAATATTTAAGATAAGATGAAGAGTGATGCTACATAACCAAGTAGCTATAAATGTAAGTACAATGATACAGGCAAAAGGTACAACCAAGAGCAATGCAAAGCTAAACTTCTTCAGTACCATCGGTGTTACCCAACCTTGTGGTAAGACTAAATATAGATCTGATGTGTAGAAAAAGCAGGGCAAAGGAAAATAAGATGCGGAGTGATGGTACATGAACAACTACCTGTCAATATAAGTACACTGATAAAGGACAACAAGTACTTACAAGAACAATGCAGAGCTAAAAATTATCATTGACATTGGATATATTCTACACTAATGTAACCATTCATATAGATCAGATAATTTGGAGCGAACAATTCATAAGCAAGCTATCATGCGTACCGCTATCACATAATGAACCAAGTACGTATGCAAGTACAGTGATACAGGACAACAGGTACTAACAAGAGCAAAGCAGCGGGCAGCATATTTGCGATATCCTGTCGTTCTTTTCAAACCGGAATTCTTCTTCGAGCAGATTTCCTGCAAAAAAGATCCGTAAAGCACATGCGGAAAAGTAGAAGTTCAAATTTTCATGCGATATCATAGACAAAAGCTCATCTTGGGAATGTGACTAGTGTATAACAAGGTTTTTCCATTCAATGTCTTCTAAATTTAGCACAGGAGACTTCACCGAAAATTCATTTATAGACTTGCCATCAAAGTGTGATTTCCTCAGGTAACACCTATACTGCTTCAATGCTTCCTTGAAAAGCGCAAGCAAGCTTTGCTCTTCAGGACTATCCAGATTGACCCTCGCTTACTTACAACATTGTAATTTAAATCATTGATGTGTTCAATCAGCAGAAAACAGGAAAATAATCACCATGAATAATAGCACTTACACGTAAGTGGGACAGGAAGATGTGAAAATGGTGTTTGTCTTCACTATAATCTTCCCATGATGGGAATATATGCATGTAGTCCCTAACAACATTGAAAGTATTGTCTTTTAAAATGGGAATAACTGGAACGGGCTTCCAATCTGCAGGAATTGGCCGCCTCTGCAGTTGGGATAGGTCTTCGGCCGGTGGACTTGCTGTACTTTTTGCAGGCGTGGGATTTTTCTGTGGTACGGCTGGTGCTATGGCAACGAAATCGGCATACCTTTTGCTGGAGTGCAGGTCCTGTGTGGTGGGGCTACTGGTGTGGCCAGTGAAGTATGGGTATAGTCTGCTGGAGTCGGTCCTACGTTTTGTGTGACTGGTTGTATAGCCAATATAAGTGGGGTGTTGTTTGATTTCTCTGGCACAACCACGTTTTTCAAGGACTTTGCTGGTGCTCCTTCAGGTTCGGCAATCACCCTCTTCCTTTTTGATGTCTGATGCACAAGAACAACATTTGAGTGGAAAAACATGGTATGATGACAGATGGAATATGTATTGATAATGGATGGGCATGGCATCTCGACATATATGATGAGTAAACTAAGCAGATGTCGGTGCAAGAAAGTAGAAGAAATGCAGGACAACATATGCAAGATATGCGCAATCAATAAAACCTTGCCAAATTAGAACAGGCACCTTGATGGGTGAACAAGACAGGGCATCTGCCTTTGAGTATTCGAGGTTAGAATTGTCATTAGGATCATATTCTGAACAAGAATCTACAGGTGGGGTGTCGGTGTCAAAACCGGCGGATCTCGGGTAGGGGGTCCCGAACTGTGCGTCTACGGCTAATGTTAACAGGTGGCAGGGGACACGGCGTTTTGCCCAGGTTCGGGCCCTCTCGATGGAGGTAATACCCTACTTCCTGCTTGATTGATCTTGATGATATGAGTATTACAAGAGTTGATCTAACACGAGATCATAGAGGCTAAACCCTAGAAGCTAGCCTATGATTATGATTGTTCCTGTCCTACGGACTAAACCCTTTGGTTTATATAGACACCAGAGGGGGCTAGGGTTACACAGAGTCGGTTACAGAGAAGAAAATATACATATCCAAATTGCCAAGTTTGCCTTCCACGCAAAGGAGAGTCCCATCCAGACACATGACAAAGTCTTCAATCTTGTATCTTCATAGTCCAACAGTCCGGCCAAAGTATATAGTCCGGCTGTCCGAGGACCCCTTAATTCGGGACTCCCTCAATAGCCCCTGAACCAGGCTTCAATGACGATGAGTCTGGCGCGCAGATTGTCTTCGGCATTGCAAGGCGGGTTCCTTCTCCGAATACTCCATAGAAGATTTTTGACACAAGCATCGTGTCCGGCTCTGCAACACAAATTCCACATACCACCGTAGAGACTACAATATTCCACAAATCTAATCTGCTGACAGCTTTTTATAGCATGACATCACGCCGTGGTCCGGTCATTATTTGAATCGTTTCTCACAACCAGTCACTACACGTAGTGTGAGGCGTTTTTATTGGCACGTCTTGTCAAAGCAGAGATTGTGTCCCCCTTATCACGGGATTCTCATCAATATAGGTGTGTGTAACCCAACCGTGTTTGTTTAATATGACTCCTCGATTTTAGGCAAGTCCCAAACGGTCACGCGGGGGACACTTGATATTCGTCCTCTTTATAAGGGGGGCCAAGGCCTATCCTTTTCTTCCCACGCTCGATCCTTCCCCTCCCGCACCTCAAGTTCCAACACCCAAGGCTCGAGCTAAATCACAGGTGGATGGCCTCCTCCGTCACAGAGGAGGACATCCAGAAGCTCAGGGAGGCCAGGTATCTCACCGCCGAAATCCCGCACAGGCTGCCTGCTCAAGGGCAGGTCATCCCCACTCCTGAACCCAGCGAGAGTGTCCTATTTATTTCGCACTTCCTCCGAGGGCTAGGTTTTAGTCTCAATCCCTTCGTGAGGGGGCTTATTTTCTATTACGGGCTAGATTTCCATGATCTAGCTCCGGATTCCATCCTTCACATCTCGTCGTTTATCGTCGTGTGTGAAGGCTTTCTCCGCATTACCCCCCACTTCGGCCTGTGGCTCAAGACCTTCAATGTGAGGCCGACGGTGATTGATGGGCATCACGTGGAGTGCGGAGGTGCTATAATAAGGAAAGGTGCCGACGCCCCATGGCCAAAGGGTTCTTTCATGAAAACATCTGATTTATGGCAGCAAGAGTGGTTTTACATCACAGCTCCCCGAGGTACAAAGCGGGCGGCCGCTCCAGCGTTCCGCTCGGGCCCCCCGCCGCAACTGGCGTCATGGGTCAACAAGGGGCTGGATTGGGGCCGATTAACAACGTTTTGACACTGCAAAGCCGCATCCGAGAGCTCCTTAAGAGGGATGTCTGTCTTGTCAAGATAATGCAAGTGATGCTGGTTCGTCGAGTCCTACCCTGCCAGCGTCGTCCTCTTTGTATGTGGGAGTTCAACCCGGAAGGACCACGAACCATTCAACAATTCTTTGGCATGACGCTCAAAGAGATGTATGGGTCATTATTCGGATCACAAATAAAGTGTTCGAACACCACCGAGGACGTGGGTCTCAACTACAACCGTCCGGATACCCAAGTAAGTAATTCCGCTACCGAACACACCATCCTTTATGTTTATTACAACATCATTCTGAAAAATTGCTCTCTGCCAGGACTGGCTAAGGAAGGCGGAGAGGATTAGGTGCTTGGCCCCTCTTCTCGAAGGCTCGCCGGATCCTTTGTTGACCAGGATGCTTGAGCGCGCGCCGTATTAGGTGCCAAAGACAAGGGGGGGCAATAGAGAAGCCACAGGTGGACCTCATATTTTACACATCCGAATCGGGGGCGTAAGCGCCGCCACGAAGGAGGATAATCGGGGAGGGGAACCTAAAATCCCCTCCCCTCAAGGTAAGAAAAGGGTCGCCTCTGAAGACTTGGAAATGGAGGCTTCCAAATGAGGGAAGATACCCTCGCCCAGGGGCCCTGCCCCAGAGGGCGTTCTTGCCACACAGCGCCCACAAAGGGGCCAGCCCTCCACCGAGCCGTAAGTAAAAGAGTACTTTGGTAAATATATCCCGTTTTGTCTCTAAGGATAATAACTGAAACATGTTTGTTGCAGTCCGGCTCGTAGCCCTTCTCCACAGTGTTCGTCTTTGGGGTATCTTCCTCCGTAGATGATGGAGAGAGAAATGCCTCCCCTTGCCTCCCCGTCACATGGGGCGGACGATCCCGAGGTGTCGTCACGGAGGATTTCTCCTAATCCACCAAGGCCAGAAGTTGACACTTCGGCTGCCCAGAGTCTGGAATATCCGGCTCCCAATGAGAGATTCAGGAGGAGTGCGGGATCCGGCACACCGCCGAACACACTAATGGGCCTTCTGGAGCGAGCGGACATATCAGAGACACATCGTGCCTTAATGGGTATGGTGGTTGAGAGGATTTCATCCGTGAAAAGCGGTTTGAATGAAGCTTTTACGAGTCTGCTGAGAGGCTTTGAGGTACGCAAAAAATGCATTTTTGGTGGTACCGCACATGCTAAGTGTGCTCTGTATAGATAGTAGCCCTTGAGACTCTGGTTGCCATCAACGTGGCGAACAGAGGATCATAATCTCTGGTAATTAGTGCGCTGCTTTATGTGCAGGTGGCTGAGGGTCCGGCGACTGACCGATCCACTGATTTTGCCAAACTAAAGCAGCAGCTTGATATGGCCGACATCGCGCTGGTTAACAAGCGGCTTGACGAGGCCCAGGATATGTATATTTGGCTTGTCAGCAAATGTTTAAGAGGAGCATGATGCTAGCATCTATAATATGCTATGACTGCAGATGGAGCTGCTGTCGTGGAGACCCTTCGGGCGGAGCTTTTAATGCTATGATGCTTATTAGATTTGTTTTTAGTGCTCACAGATTGGGGGTTTTAATGCTAGATGTTTTTGAATGCTACTTAGATTGGGGTTTTGAATGTCATATGCCCAAATGGAATCCATTGATTAAGAAGTTATAATTTTGATTCAATGTGTGTAAATTTATCATATTGGGGTTTTTGATTCATTAGTATATAAATTTGATATATTAGCTCTGTTCTTCAATGTGTGTGCATGACCAATGATCAATGTGTTATTTGAATGTCATATTAGGGTTTTTGATCACTGTGTGTACAAATCTAATACATTGATATACTAGTGATGGATGTGGTTTTTGAATGCATAGAGCTAAGGGGCATAGAAATAAATAAAAAATCCCACTTCTAAAACATTTCTGATATTGGGAGTATATTAGCCCTATGATCAATGTGTCATGTGTGCATACCAATTTTCAATTGGATACTAGTGATGGATGTAATTGTATATTCAGGAGGATGATGGTTGGGGGGAGGAAGAGGAAGCTGGGCGACTACGACCGTACGAGGGGGAGTTTAGTGACGATTTTGAATATGAGGTAAGCATATCCCTTGTTCATTTAGTTCCTTTGACATGGTGTATATGAATCTAATGCAGTTCATTCATGTGTGCAGTATGATTCTGGAGATGATGTGTACAAGGGCAACGTCGCGTCCTTCACAGCCAAGGAGGTGGAGAAGATCAAGGCCAAGGGAGTTGGTTCCTTCTACAACCGCAAGTTCAAGAAGTGGCACTGCCCTTACTGCAACACCAAGCCAAAGCCATGGTATGGCCGCTTCGATCACCTTCTATCTCATGCTGAGGATGTGGCGATTTGCGGGGAGGACTACATGATCAGGGGGAAGCATGCCACCCTCGTGAAGGCCCTGACTCCGGCGTGATGTGATCGATGATGTGATGCTGTGTTAGTTTTAGTTTGGTTTGTTCAAATGTTGGGTTACTTTTGGTGTGTTGAACTGAATGTCGTTGGTTATGGTCTATTGAACTGAATTTGGTTATGCTATCTATATTTGTCTGTCCTTAAATTTGCATGTGGTATATTTTTCTGTCCTGAATCTATGGTTAGTTATGTTTAGATGTTGTGAACTATGATCTTTGGTGCTGCAATAATCACACATGTTGTGTAGGAAATCAAATGCATGCTCCTAATGAGTTGATGTAAACCTTGGCAAACATGGAAAGTACAATTCAAGAGAATGCAAAAACAAGTAAAACCTTGCCAAACTATCTATGTTTGTGTAGGAGATCATGTGTGCGAAATTTGAAGTGATTTAGAGGAGGTTAAATAAATTTGAATTCGAGAAAATGTGCTCCAAATGAGCTCCCACGCTAGGGTAAACAACCCATTTGTTATCTAGTTTATTTGAGCCTACTCTAAATGAGCCAAATGTTTTTTTATTAACACATATTCACTTTCCATAGTGTAGATTCGAAGTCTCACTATTTTTTGAATTAATCTTCATATTTTTAGATTTTCTTTTGAAAACATATGCTTTAATATAAAAACTATTAAAAACACGTTTGGAAATATGAAAATGCAAAACTAACTTCAGATCCTTCATATTTACTTTAAAATAAAGCTTTAGTGATTGTTTTGATTTTTTTAAAAAAAAATCAAAAACAGAAGGTAACACCACCTCCTCTCCTTCAACTCTATGAAATCATGTACATGATAGCTCATATGTGTGAAGGTTTTCTCATGAAAATGACCATAGACCAAGTTTATGATTTTTGGTTGGTAACATGTTACATAAGACAACATTGTGCACATGTTTTATATTTTTTTAATTTTTTTACAATTAATGTTGCTCATTTGACCTCGATCGTGCCAGCTAGGGTTTTTTTCATGAAAATGACCATCGACCAAGTTTAGTATTTTTCCTCGTTAGTTTATATTATAAAACAACGAACGGTGAAGGTTTCATATTTTTTTGATTTTTTAAAAATGAGTTATGCTCAGTCAAAGTCATCGAAACCCCGTTGACCAGCTCAAAACCCCTCTAAACCCCACGGGTTTCGCCTAACCCTAGCTCCCAACGTCAGCCGTCCGATCATACCCTCGCGTCAAGCGACAACCCTCAGATCTGGCCTTCTACAAGGAACTAGGTGGGCTGGATGTGTGCAGGCTCCGCGCCGTTGGATCACAAGGATGGCTCTGCATTGTTGGATCGTGGGGCGATCCACGAGAGGCGATCCTATTGGTTGTGCTTGGCTGCTCGCCCACCACTAACTCCGTGGAAAAAAACGTTGTTATTGGGCCCAAAAGGAAACCAAGCTCTGGTTGGGCCATCGAATTGTGTCGTTTTTTCATCGTTTGCTCTGTTTTTTGTTAACGTGTTGGCTCTATATTTTTGCATCATTTGCTCTATTTTTTGTGAACATGTTGGCTCTGTATTTTTGCATCGCTTGAAATCAATTGACACGGCGTAGCAAATGACCAATTTTTAAGGGCCAAATTTATTTTTATCATGCAAAATGGCCACAAACTATTCAAAAATTGTCTCCTTTTGTTCATATAATATATATGACCACGGATTCCCACGTGTGCAATTAGCTTCTTTTTCTTCTGCCTGTGCCAAATGGCCATGCATGCAATTTATTTTTATCATGCAAAATGGCCACAAACTATTCACATGGCCAAATAACACGTAGCACTACGGCTATTTAAGCCACCCTCTGCCTCTGCCATCCCTCATCCATCTCCCTTCTTGCTCTTCGACCCCTTCTCCGTCTTCTGCACATCCCTCAGCCATGTAGTACACCAGACCAACCTACCGCTTCCCACCCATCGTGCCGGAGAGGCTCTACCCTACCGGCGTGTACGTTGATCGCACACTATGTGTGTGGGCGATATCAAGGCTAAGGACCGCAAGGAACTTCACCGAGTTCTTCCTCGCATCCGGCTACCACCACCTCCCGAGGGGATCTCCAATGATGTTACGCGTCAAGGAGGTCATCCAAAACCGGGTGGTGGTTGCTCTCCTTGCCCACTGCACCAACACATTCGACGCCTTCTACTTCCTCGGCCAGGTGTTTTGGTGTGGCTCCGAGTTCATCGCTTTCACCACCCACAACAGGTTCACGGAGTACAACAACATCTTCCCCACCGCGACGCACATGCACACTCTTTCGTACCCCATCGACAACGCCCCGGAGGAGCAGTGAAAAGGGCGCCCGGAGGAGGAGCGAGGTGGAGAAGGTGGCGGCTAGGGTTCTAAACCCTCTATCATTTTTAGTCTATGTTATGTTAAGATGTAATTGAACTATGTTGGAGTTGCTATGGGCTTGTTGGCCCTTTTCTTAATTTCTATTATTAAGTTTTCTATCTATTCTATTATTAAGTTCTTCCTAGTTTGAGATATGTGATCGTGCTATGGGCTTGTTGGCCCTATATTGGGACTACATATTTGTTGATTATTTTCTTAGAGAGCTCGGCTTTTTAGTAGGGTTCCCTTGTTAGTAACCACCTAGTGCATGCAGGAAAGCTTTGTTAGTAGGGATGAATGAGTAGAACTAAGCAAGGGAGTGGCTCTTTTTTACACAAGCCACAAATATGTAGCCACCTAGATAGAAGAGAGGAACCAGTGGCAGTGACCATCGCTGCATCCGTGGCGGCTGGAGTGCAAGAAAGCTACTCAGTCAGTGCTCGTGGCGGACGCATCGGCACATGCTGGCTCGGTCGGCGCATCGTGGGATTGTGGCATCAGCGCATGCAGGCTCGATCGACGCATGTAGGCATGCTTTGTTGGGTGCATGCATAGCAGGCTTCTGTCCTGATGGCGTGCGCAGACTTTTACTGCAAGGGACGGCCCCACGAAACCACGGCCCAATGGTCGAACAGTGAAACCACCCAACATGGCCCCACTTGTCAGGTGGAACGGACGACACAGTCCAGCATGGCCCCACTAGTCAGAGTTAACGGTCAAGCCTTTGACCCGACGGCAACGTCCGTTGTGCCCAGTTATGAGGGTTTCTCGCAAGGGAGTGGGGAAAATTGAGCAAAAGATAAGAGGGCGGGGATGAATGAGTAGAGCTAAGGAACCAAGGGCACAGATGTAAAATTCCCTAACAACAATGGCTCCTTATCAATAGGAGCATGAAGAACTGGCGGCTCAGCTAGCTGTCTTTTCAGGTCCTCGAACTGGCGGCATCACTCCAGACGAAGTTATCTGTTTTCTTCATCATCTGATACAGTGGTATAACCTTCTCACCCAACCGGCTTATGAACCGGCTTAAAGCAGCAATACGACCCGCCAGACACTGAACATCATTGATACACACCGGTTTAGCCAAGGAGGTGATGGCCTTGATCTTCTCCGGGTTAGCCTCAATGCCTCTGTTAGAAACCAGAAAACCCAAACGCTTGCCTGCTGGCACACCAAAAACGCACTTGGCCGGGTTAAGCATCATCTTGTAGACCTGGAGATTATCAAAGGTTTCCTTCAAATCATTTATCAAAGTTTCCTTCTCTCTGGACTTGACCACAGTGTCGTCCACATAAGCATGAACGTTTTTACAAATGGGATTACTCCTGCATGGGTCAATCACAACAGGTGTTTTGTAAAAAAATGCATATTGATGTTCCATGCAATGCACGAGCATCTTCCTTGTAATTATATAATGCAAATCACGAGCAGGAAGTGACATTTTTTTACACAACCACGTTAACATGGGCACGTAAATCACTAGCTAAAGTATAATACCATTACACTTATATCCCGATGGAAAAGGTTGAGTACATGTCCGAAGAGTAGTCGCACACACGCACTCTGTCTCTCAGAATCTCACACACACACCTGTTATGTGACGCCCACTTAAGTAGACACGTATGTTACAATTTGTGCACCGGCGGGTACACGTGATGGTGCACATTTAGTTAAGCTGGACGGCGAACCCAAATAGTAGCTGCATTCATTCCCCTCCCACCACCTCTTCTCTGGTCACCGTCGCCTGGTAGCCATGTCCCAGCCGAAGGTGACAACATACGCCATACTCCCGCCGGAGCGGCGCTTTAATCTGGAAATTTTAGTGGTCATGCATGCATCTTTTTATGCTAGCACTCCTATATAAGCGTTGACCGGTCGCTTCACGCGGATGTGCACGGGTGGTGGAAGAGGAAGGACAAGGGAAGCAGGCTGTGGAGTAACATTTTTTACCACAATTTCTTAGGAAAATGAGTGCAATAATTGAGTAGTTTTGCAAACTACCAATACTACACCCGAAACAGTTCAAAACCAATACTCCCTTGCCAGCGCGCGCTTCCCGCATGAAACCATCAGCGTCGCCCTGGAGCGTCAGTGCCGCATTAATGCCCGGCCAGAGCGGAGGCGACCTCTCACTAGCGCCGGCTTTGAAGCAGCATGACGGTCAAGAGAGCGCCGCTTCCCGGTTCACGCGACTGCTCCGCATCGAGGCTGGCCATAGGCCCTGTTTGGATCCATGGGTTAGAGTTAGTTTGAGCTAGTTGGGGCTCAAATAGCCCTAAAGTATCCAAGCATGAGGGTTAAATTGGAGCAAGTTGCACCGAACGCACCAAAAAAAACTATCCCACCCAAGAGGTGCTAACTGGAGATAGTTCTCATTGGGCCCATTCAAAAAATCACTTTTCTCTCTCCATCAAGTGCATTTATTGTCAATCTAACCCTGTCACCCAAACACCTCTTTGGCTATAGTTAGTTCAAGGTTAGTCATGAGTTAGTCTAACCTCTAGCTAAGTTAGAGCATCCAAACAGGAGCAGTGTAGGACATGCAAGTTGGTCAAATCACACACTCAAATTCGTATGTGAAAGGATCTTTTTTAAACGGAACATGAAAGGATCTTCGAATGATATAATTTTCAAATTATATAAAATCTTATCAATAGTCAAAGGCATCATCAAAGAATACATTAGGCCCTATATACAATCATATCAATAGTCAAAACCAAGTGTTCTAAACGAGTTCAAAACGAGAAACTGGACCCACTCACGGCACAACACGCCTGGCTCATTTGGTCCGTCGGTCAAAGAGCTTCCTCTTCTTGGCATAACAATAGAGAACAGTACTATTTTTTAGAATGCTCTTGGAATGTCTCTAACATGTGATGAATTAACTGACCTCAATAGACGACAAAAACGCCAGCCGCCGCACTTTGAGATAGACGAGGAGCAAGAAGCGATACAAGCTGCTGGATTACTAGAGCTAGGTGTCACACTGAAGCCAAGAAATATGGTGATAGAGTGGGTTAGCCATGTACTAGTATGATGTAACTACACTGGGCTGCCGTGTTTCATACTCTTCCGATCCACTGTGGAGATGATTGGTTTATTTTATATCGCTGAATAATATAAAATATTATGAGTGCGGGCGCTCCACCACGAGGTTCCTTGCTCCTTCTCGGTCATCGGGAATCTATGTTCTTCCACTCTTTTTTTACGTGAGCTTTGTTCATCCTTTTGCCAACACGTGAGACATCTAGCATCAAGGTGCACGTGTCATGCAAGGATCATTCCATCTATATGAAGAACATGTGGGACTGGAACTATGAGACGGACATGTACCCAGGAGTGGATGTACGAACCTGAGTAATGTAGCGCAGTAAGTGAAGTAGAAAGGCACAAATAGTATGAACATGCATGGCATATAGACATTTGTCTCTTACTACGTACCACTAAATGTTGTACATGCAATGCACGGTGATGTTATGGAGTATGTGCCTAAGTACTCTGCTACTACTATATTAATTGGAGGCACATATTAGCTTTTACATTTGTTTACGTGTGTGTCCTGAGACCTTCCAACTAGATGTGTCTGTCAGGACCCCGACTCGATGTCACATCGATCTAGCCGGTAACACTTCATATCACTTTGCGGCCTCACGCACGGTATTCCCACGGGTGTCGCCTTACCTTTGCCCGGGACCGTTTGCGCCTTTTGGCTCACGTATATGATAGTGTCGCTAGCATCCATATGATAAAGAGCCCGGGCTGACATGACTAGTCGTAAACCCAAAGTGGCACAGACTTATAGGGACAGGCATCCATGACCCAGCTTCGAACGTGTCGGTCATCAGCAAGTGGGTCCGGGCTGTAGCACTGGGCTAGCAGGACTCCGGTAAACCGGGCTGTAGCGGGCTAACAGGACTCCGGTACTCAAAGTGTGACATTTCCCCGAAGGGACAGACACAGGAACGAAGAAGGACACATGCCGGCCAGCCTAAGTGTTCCAGAGCAGTAGCAAGCTACCATGGCTCAGCGGTAACACTAGGAGACATTTCCCGGTAAGAGAGGCTACTAAAGATAAACAACTAGATAGTCAGATCCCACACATACCAAGCATTTCAATCATACACACAATATGCTCGATATGTGCAAATACAACGAAGCATCACAACATGACTCTATGACACCAGTACTTTATTTAAGGCTCAGGGAGCCATACATACCATACACACAGGTACGGGTCTCACGACCCAACATACAAGTCATACAGTCATACAAGCCAACAGCGGAAGTAACTTGTCTGAGTACAGACAATTAGTAAAATAAAAGAGGCTTGGAAGCCTAACTATACTATGTGGTCCATCACAAGCTCAGGGTCACCACCTGGGTCTTTAGCCTACTCGTTGATGTCAACGTCTACATAGAACCCATCAGAAGGGGTTGCAGCGTCTTCTGTAAAAATGTAGATTATAGCAACATGAGTACAAAGGTACTCAGCAAGACTTACATCAGATCCTACATACATGCATAGTATCAA